>NW_027326066.1:0-28018 GCF_048594095.1 Paramormyrops kingsleyae
AACATGACATGGAGGGGTAGAATGGAGAATGTACTGCGATTCCCTATTACTTAATCCAACTCAGAGCTGATCACAACATGCAGATCCAACTCAAGCTTGTTCGACCTACAGTGACCTACCTCTTCCCCAGCATCATACTTGCACCAACTAGAGAGAAGGGTCGCAACACATTGGTCTCGTTCCATCAAACCTCAGGATGGGAAGATAGCCATAAGGCAAACTTAAGCTTTTATTTGCCAGCTTTTGCAATGCTTACTACTGCATTCCTCTGTGTTACAGAACCAGAAGTTAAGGATAGTGTTCATCTCAACTCCAAACTCTGCCCCAAAGACACCTGGCAAACGGTGTCCTGCTGACTAGCGTGAATACTTGCAGGGAAAGCCCATTGGCTCAGTTCTCAGCTTAGAAGCAGGAGTTAAGGGAATATCCAGTGTTGCCGTTTCAACCGTAACCCTTGGTTATCTAAAGAGTGACCCAGATTTGGAGGATGGCTCTATTATGGACCTCACCAAAACATCATCTCCTCTCAAAATGGAGAGCCACAACCTTGACTACCTGAAACCAAAATATTCCTCTGACCCGCAGTCCCCACGCTGTCCAGAGACTGGCTCCCAGGAAAGTGACTCTGATGTGATGCCACCATTGTGTCTGACAGCCTTTTGAGCGTTAAGTCTGGTGAGTAAGAGAGGTGTCCCATTGAGAATCCATTGAGTTGTACTGTGATGAGAGGAGAAGAGATCCAGAGTTTTCTGCCAACGGTCATATTTTTCAGGAGTACACAGGCATGGGGGTGGCTGCTGGGGGGTCAGAGGAAGAGGGGGTGCAAAGCAGGCAGGTAGACATGTGACTCACTTCAGACGTCTGCATCTACCCTGAGCCTGGGTGCCTCTGAGCTGAGCGAAAACGTACAGGGCTTCTATCACTGCACCCTCTGCAAGAAGACCTTCAGCAAGATCGGCTCACTGAAGGTGCATCTGCAGAGCCACGTCGATGAGAAAGTTTACTTCACATCCACAAATGCACCCACACGGGTGAGAGGCCTTTCAGCTGCAACCTGTGCATCAAGAGCTACGGACACCCCGGGCAGCTTCAGATACACAAGCGAGTTCACACTGAGGAAAGGCCATATTGTTGCCCCCGCTGTGGGAAAAGTTTTAGTGAACACAACCAGCTCAAAGTGCATCTCCAAACTCATATGGGTGAGACAACTAGTGTTTGTGGGAAGACCTTCAGAGAGAAGCTCTACAGCTGTTCCTACTGTGGCAAGAGCTTCAGCCGATCCAGACACCGTAAGAGGCACAAGCAGGATCACACAAAAGAGAAATTGTATTCCTGCACCTACTGCGTGAAGAGCTACAGCGGTCACCCTACCATGAAAAAGCATATGAGAATCCACCTGGGCAACGACGTCTTTATTCAAGATGAAGAGAATATCAGTGGCCCTGAGGCTCAGAATCAGCAACCAAACCAGATGGAATAAAATCCCGTAGTGTGTGTGCCATGTGTGATGTGTTGTACCTTACATCCCTGTTCTGCTGCATACATCATCATTTGTAAATGTATAGAAACATACATGGCTATTGGGTGTAGTGCATCCAATTAGAGTTGGTACAGGTAGGCGTGTCACAGATGTGCTTAGATCCACACTGAGTCTGCAGCTTTAACCTTAGATACTTTATACGTGCTGTAGGTAGGTTATGGCCTTTATCTGATCCACACAGTCCTGTAGTATTGTGAGGTTAAGTGTTTGACATATGATTAGATATAATTGATGGATGAAACCTCCAGTCAGATTGCTGTGTTTGATGGTGGCCATCCAATGGTCGTAGTGGGTCATTAGGGTTGGCAAATGCCTGAAATATGTTTGTGCTGTCAAAAATAATCAAACTAATTAGGTAGGAAAGCTTATGACTTTATGACTGACTGAAATTCCCATTAAGAAAAAAAGTATTTTGTATGTGATATTCAAGATTTCAAGATTCTTTATTTGTCACATACATAGTTAGAACAAGTACAACATGCAGTGAAATGAACCCTGACCGATCCAAAGACTGTGCAAAAAGAGAAAGAAAGAGTAAAAAAAGAAAAAAGTGCAGATAAGATAATATAAATATAAAGTGCAGACAATAAGAATAAAAAATTAACAAAATATCCAACATATACAAAATACAAAATACAAAAAAGTGGCAAGTGGTGACGCATAAGGTGATGTGCAAAGTGCAGTGTGCATTGAAGTTGCCTTAAAGAGTGGGAAAAAAATATCATACAGCAGTTTACGTATCTGCTGTATGATATTTGAGAGGTAGTGGTGTCATGTCCTGGTTGAGAAGTCTTACGGCATGAGGATAGAAGCTCCTCCTGAGCCTCTGTTTTTGCCGTAATGCTTCTAAAGCGCCTGCCTGATTTCAGCAGCTCAAACAGACTGCTACTGGGGTGAGTCGTGTCTTTGATGATCCTGATTGCTCTGCTCCGGCATCTCCTGGTGTATATGTCCTGCAGAGACGGCAGAGCAGATCTGGTGCAGCGCTCTGCTGCCCGAATCACCCTCTGCAGTCCCTTTAAGTCCTGGACACGGCTATTTCCATACCAGGATGTGATGTTCTGGGTCAGGATATCTGAACTGAGTAGTGTAATTTCATGTTTCCCAGAATTTTTCACTATTAATGTTAAATAAAGTTTATTTTTTACATTAGTATATTGTGCATAATAACTTTAGTTTTAGTAGAATTCACTACAATAAAGGTTTTTATGGCACTTTTAGAAAAGCATTAATAGCGCCTGAAGGAAAACAGAATCTAAGCATGAACTGTTTACAATTTACTGTTCCCTGTTCATAAAAAAATTATATCTGCACAAAAGTTTACAAGGAATGAAAGCTGTTTACTTATGAAGAACGCAGAGACCTGTGATTATAAAAATAATTGGTCAAATATAGTTTTTTTGACATCAAGGATTTAAGCGTTTTGCACTTTGTATGAGGATGAGTGGGATTACATATCTAACAAAGATGCAGATTTGTAAGGTTAAATATAGCTACATGATAACATTCGAGGTTGCAACATTAAAGAACTAGTACTTCTGGTATACAGGGTTCCCACAGGGTCTTAAAAAGTCTAAAATTCAGAAAGTTAAATTTAAGGCCATAAAATGCCCAGATTTTCATCCTAAGTCTTAAATTTAATTTACCCAAGTCTTAAAATACTTACCTCCGTTAATTCCCAAAAAGCATTGTCCGCAGAAAATAAAATAGTAAAACTAATCCGTTGGTTGTGTTTTCTGGTCTGCACCGGTGTCTGCGTGGTAATAAAACTACAAATCCCATTGCGTGATCACTGCAGCTAGGCAAACAAACAGTTTGAGAAGGGTCTGGCTGCAGAACGTGCACTTTCAGCCACTGACATCAGGTGCACGCTCAGCCACAACAGGAAGTGCAGGGGAATCAAGCGCTAACTTAGTTCTTGAGGCCAATGTGAACGGTATGTTGTTTTATTATTTGTATTACTGAATGATATAGTGTAGGATCATAGTTACAAGTTTATTTCATGCCATACATTATTGCAATGTAAATATTTTGATGTAGTGCGTTAGTAACTTTTTTCTCTGATGACTGGAGTGAATATTTTCAATTAAAAGCCAACTACTAGCCAGTTGGCTCACGTTGTCTTACCATAAAATAAACACATTTCTACTTTTACAGAGCTTTTCATGGAGTTACCTTGTGAATGTCTTAGTTTCCAGCATATAGTTTTCAGTTGTTCGTGTGGTCTTGAGGAGAACGTTTCTCGGTCTCCTTATGGTAAGGCAAGTTTTTATTATTATACACAGGGTTTATTTAATGTGCTTTATAAAAACAAGATTTTAAAAAGTTACACCAAGACAAAAAAGCAAAATAGAGATGAAGAAAAACTTATTTGAATAAAAATTGCTTAGAAAATCTAAAAAATCTGATTAAAAGTGCAGTATGTCCTGCCCCGCTCGTCCGCTCCTCCCGTGTGCCACACCCCCTCGTTAACCCCTGTTTCCAGTTGTTTTCATTATCGCTGATGGGTCTGGAACGTAACTTCCGCGATAGGCGGGGGATCACTATATATTTTAAGGCTTGAACTATAAAAAAGTTTATGTATATGGTCTTTCTATATCGCAGATTTTCACCTATCGTTGATGGGTCTGGATCCCCCGCCTATCGCGGAAGTTACGTTCCAGACCCATCAGCGGAAGTTACGTTCCAGACCCATCAGGGTATATATAAAACTATAAAAATATAACTTTTTTATAGTTTAAGCTTTAAAATACCACTCCCACATGCTTTAAACAAATGTGAACTTTTTAAAACGCACTTTGTAAACACATATGATATGTGGATGTTGGGCTAAGGATATGAGTGACATAAAATATGAGAATTTCTGGTATCATTTGAATGTTTCTAGTAATGCATCATGTTGGTCTTAAATTTTACTCATAATGGTCTTAAAAGTTCTTAAAAAGGTCTTAAATTTAACTTACTGAAACCTGCAAGAACCTTGGGTATAAAACGTTCAGCAAAATAAAAACCACAAGCCTCTGTTGTCGTTTTATGTTGAGACTTCATGCATCTCCTGGTCAAAGCACCTTTTACAGCAGCACCTGGGTGAGCAAGACAGCTTCTCCTTTGACAGGTACAGCATGGGCTGGATGGTGCTGCTGATATCCATGAATCCAAAGGCAAGGTAGTGGATGTAACAGTGGAAGACATCGTGAGAGAAGTACTCCTGAAATGGAAAGAGCGCCACAGGAGGCAAATAGTTGAAAATGATGATGGTCAGGATGATGAGGACCATCTTGAAGGCTTTCTTCTTGAATGGGTGCATCACGTCCCGAACCGGTCCGGAGTGCCGGAGGGTGAAGAGAATGGAGATGTTGCAGAACAGCATGACAGCGAAGGTGGCCAGGATCATGACAGTGAAAGCCTTCTCGAATTTTACAATGATTCCCGCGCACTTGGCTGCCGCGTAAGCCAGTGTGAGGACCCACACAACCGCGGCGCACACTGACCGGTGTCGGCGGTCCTTCAGCGCCGCAAAGGTAATGGGGTGGACCACCGCCATGTAGCGGTCCAAGCAGATGCAGGAGAGGAAGAATGGGGATGAGTCTTTGATGCCGTAGAAGAAGCGTAGCACGTACCAGGGGCTGCTGCTCGTCAGATACATGATGGCAGACAACTCCAGGGGTGGGATGAAGCAGAAGAGGGTGTCCAGAACAGCCAGGTGCCAAATAAAGATGTCTGAGGTGGAGGAGTCCATTTTGTTTTTGTGCAGAAGCCACAGAACCATCAAGTTGGCTGGGATTCCCAAGAACATGTTAACAAACTGCAAGCCCAAATAAAAAAGGATGATGGCAGGCATGTGTTCGCACTGCTTAAATATAGTCACTTCCTGACCTGAGGCATTGAACCCATTATTTATAAGTATAACAGAGTTGTTGATGTAGTGAATTTCCATGCTGACCAGCTGTGAGGAAGCTTCCTTGGATAGTTCCTCAGGTAAGGTTAGGAACAAGTAGTCTGTTAATACACAGGGGTAAAAAAATCAGAATTATTATTTGCTGCACTAAATTGTAGCTGTCACTGCTAATGACAGATTATCAAATGTACTTCTTTGTATCAGATTAATAGAGGAAGTGTTCTCCCTTCTACAGTACTTCCTCGAGGTTCCTGCATGTATGCAAATGATTCCTGGAAAGCTATTCTAAAATACTGGTGAGCAAGAGAATTGGAACTGGGAGATGGGCTGGGTTTAAATATAGATAATGTCCAGCTCCACTTCCTAACGTCCAAATCGCACTTTGCCTGAGCAATGCTTCGCCGCCTTGTATCCAGATCGCATCTTGCCAGAGCCCAGCTTCTCCTTATGTCCATATTGCACCTTGCCAGACCGTAGCTCTACTGCCTTCAATGTTACCCTTTATTCTTAATGTCCCAAAATTTATTAAAAGAATCAAAGTGAAGTTTAATAAAAGGTCAGTTTTGCACTAAATATCATGCTTTTCATCAATTTGATTAGTAGCTCTGCTTAGACATTCACTTCTCCTGTGGATGAGATATTCCTAAATGATTCCTTGATTTCTATCCCGTGTTTTTGTATTTTTACTTGTTTTGCTTAAGGTACTGTGGCGAAATCTTTACTTACTAACTAGATTTTGCTAGAGAAAAGATGTGTGTTAAATGCAATCTGTGAATAACTTGATATTTTAATGCATTTTCACGGGGAAATTATGAATGAATAAGCAAGAATATTACTTGTAGTCAGGTCAGGTTAGGGAACATGCACTGATGCACCGTGTTGCCGCACCTACCACACAGCGAGACTCCTCGAGATCCCTGCCGGCGATCCCCCAGGCAGATACATGGTCCGGTGCCAACCCCCGGAGCACCACACACCCCTTTCCAGCGACCTCATGACCCCCCCATGCTCTTCCAACCCGTCTGCTGCCTCCATAGGAAGAGTCACCAGAGCCATGAATGTCGCTGCTGAGGTAAATCTCTTGACAAGGTTGACATTCTCCCCGCAGACACACACTACTGATGGCTGAGCCTAAGAAGTTACTAAATGCCTGGATCTTGGCCTTTATCCAGGACACCCGCAAACCCAGACACTCAGACTCCTCTCCCAGTCTCTCGAGAGCCCCAATCAGAGCCTCCATTGACTCCGCTAAGATTACGGCATCATCAGCAAAGTCAAGATCAGTACATTTTTCTTCACCAGCAGACGCCCCACAGCCCCTGGACCCCACGACCCTGCCCAGCACTCAGTCCATACAGGAACTGAACAGAGTAGGAGCGAGAACATACCCCTATTACCATATTCGATATTCAATTTTCTGGCTTTAATAACATTTAACGGGAGTAAGGTGGGGCGTTTTTAATGACAGAATCGTGATGTCCAGTACACAGACATCGATGCACACCAGTTATTTTGGCACTTCAAACCATTTTGTGATTTGTGCCAAATCGTGTTAATAGCTAATATAATAAGCCCAGTCAGCTGTAATGACATGGGGGTTTAGCATTTTGGGTTCATGGCAACTGTTGCACACTCCTTTGTTTCCCAGATTGCTTTACGTACGAATTTTTATTAATTTTTGAATGTTCGAATGTATCCGTATAATGTGCAATGGGACAATACATGAATGGGTTAATAACTTTAAAACTAGACAAGACAGGCACATCTAGTGAAGTGTGCTTTGATCAGTGGACAACAGGGAACAATGCACACCCCTTGGGTTTTCAGAATAACTTTCTCTCTAACAGTTATTAATTAATACATTGTATGCATATTATATGCCATTGCTCCATTTCATACATATTGACAGAGAGCCCCTCACGATTTCCACGCTAATGTCATATGGATCATCCAGGTACGCCGGCATTGTCTTCGGAGAAATTGTAGTTGGAGGGGCGGTGCTCATATAGGGCTGGCTTACACAGAAACCTCGACTTAAAGAACAAAAATTGCTCGGAGCAGGTTTGAGACTTAGCGTAAATTGCCATAGCAGCATGCTTTGAGTAAAACCTACCCACCTTTCGTAGTATAGGTTAATTGTGAAGTTACACCACACGCCATGAAGTTACTCGCAAAGTTACCCTGATAAGCCAGTAAACCCGCTTCATAGTACAGGCCAACGGTCGGTGACAGGCAAGCAAGTGATCACGGATCCTGTTAAGGATGACCCTAGCAAGGACTTTACCCAGTACTGAAAGCAGTGTTGTCCCCCTGAAGTTGCCACAATCCAGGCGATCACCCTTCCCTTTCCAGATAAGGACTACAAGTCCCGTTTTCCAGTCAGTTTGGATGACGCCTGACTCCCAATTGGAAGCAAAGATTGCCTGTAATGCCAGTAGGACAGCCTTACCACCAGCCTGGAGAAGTTCACCCCGGATACCACAGATCCCTGCGGCCTTCCCTACCCACAGCTGATTCACTACCACAACTGATCGGAAGATCAGCTTCGAGAATCGTAGACCCAGAGATGTCAAACATCCTAGCTGAAGGGTCAGCTTTAAACAACTGCTCAAAGTAGCTGGCCCAGTTCGTCACAACTGCAGTGTCATCCGTAAGGACCGTCCCATCACCAGCCCTGACTACAAGTCTCCGAGGAACAGATTCAGATGCTTCGATTCCTCTGTAAGCAGGACATGGGTCACTAGGCCACAGATGGTGTGTCACCTGCTCACAAATCATCTAACAAACACCTCCTTATCTGCCCTCAGAGCACTCACAGCTGTCCTCAGATCCCAGTACAGACTGGAGTTGCCACTAAGTCATGCGCAGCGACTCCTCTCAATAATATCCAGGGTGCCCTGTGAGATAAAAGACCTTCTTCTGGGAACACTGGCAACACCAAAACAGCCTTCAGCAACCTTTAGGGTCTTATCACGGAAGGTTTCCCACATCACAGTGTCAGCAGTCGCACCCAAGTCTGCCAGTTCCTCACACAAACTGCATGCAAACTCATCAGAAACAGCTTGATCTTGGAGTCTGGCTATATCCAGCCTCATTCTCCCAGTAGGTGGTAGCCTACTGGATCTTAGCTGAATCTTAGTACAAGTAGCTACAAGTCTGTGGTCAGAATTCACAAACTGTGCACTTCTGTAGACCCTGCAGGAACCTGCAGTGACTGCCCACAAGGATGTGATCGATCTCCTTCTCTGCACCACCAGTATTGGAGTACCAAGTCCAATGATGCGGCTCTGGGAGTTGGAAACAGAATTCAGCGACCCACAGCCCCTGACCTGGAACATGGACTTTTACCACGGTCTCCAGACCCATGGGGACCAACATAATCCTCATAGCCAGCCCTGTCAGTGTCAGTGGTCGCATTGAAGTCACCCATGACCAGAGGAGTGTCACCTCGTGGGCACTCTTCAACCACTGAGCGAAGTTGCGAGTAAAATGTCTCCCTCAACGAGACATCATTCACCGTGATCAGAGCATACACTGAGACAACAGACAAGAGTGCCTTAGCCTGAGTCTCATGATACGCTCGTTGAAAGGAGTGACATCAGATACGAAGCTCCCCAGACAGCAGAGAAAGATGATCATCTTGCCGGAGAGACAAGACGTTCCATGCGCCAACCCGGATGGGCCACCTCAGACTTGGACCTGAGTTCTGCCATACAGCAGGCAAAGCCTCAGCACCACACCAGTACTGATCCCCAACAGGCCTGACCCTATTAGTTCTCCAACGGATTCAACTCGTCCAGGAATGGGGCTCCCGAATGCCTTCCCCCATCCCCTTCATGGTGTGTGCAGCCCTCATGTGAGCAGCTGCAGCATGAGCTGCTCCTGTGAAGAGCAAAAGAGTATCTAACTTGTTTTAATCAAGCAGTTGTGAGTTCTTTTACAGTGGCTGGAGTGCCAATCCCGACACCAACCCCCAAATAATTGCTTCCCTGCAAGTTGGATGACTGCTTGCAGGGCCGGTTGCAGTGTAACATCATACCGAGGACAGATGTAGTGTAGTGATGAGCCATTTTGATACATTATGAAGTTTCATTTGTATATTATGTTTAATAAAATTTTAAGTATTATTTAACCACATGATATTTACAGTATAATACCCATATCAAGTAACTTTGGTCATGTTTTTTTAGTTTGTATAGGGTGACCAGATAATCCATGTCAGGGAGGACACTCTGAGCTAGGACAGGAATTGTAAATTACCATTTCAATTAAAAGGACCTGGATTTCACTTGAGCACTGAGCTCTTGCTGTGTGCTGATTGGTCAGTCTCCTATAATCATGCATGTGTCACTAATGCTAACGTGAAACAGCTGGATGAGTCTTTCAGTCAAGGAAACAAACCAGTCAAAGCACAAGAAGAGCTGAACTATTTAGCCGAGCACAGGAGCCTTTCAATTTGAAAGTAGTTTGTAAAACCCGAAGTAGCTCAAAGTGTCCTCCCTGACATGGATTATCTGGTCACCCTAAGTTTGTATTGCTTTAGTAATAACATAACATGCAGACAAATGGACATCCTACATCTTTAAGATTGTGATCTTAAATACATATAGCAAATAATCTGTTGTACAGAGTGGCTAATTCACAACCTTTTTTGGAATGCGTTGCAAACCTTAAAGGCAGGAATGGATATATATTTACTAGTGCTGGGCAAGTTAACGCCTTATTATCGCGTTAACGCAGTACTTTATTAACGCCGACAATTATTTTATCGCGAATTAACGCAGTTTATTATATTAGTAGTAGTATTATTTTTAAAGTCTGTTGCTCGCTGGCTCTGAATCAGAGCATGTGAGCGGAGTGGAGCCGGCTGAATTTGGTCAGAGCGCGAAGCGGTTTTTTAATTAAGGCTGGAGCGGTCACTCTGTCTCTCCAATTTCGCTCCGATACCGCTCACACTACGATTCTGAGGCGCGCCCAAATCTACCCAGAATTCATCTGTACAATTATCAAGACTGTTACACAAATTGGAACGAGATGGAATTCGCAAAGTATTTCACAAAGGAAACTGATAAATCATACAAGTGTACTATTCTTAAAAAACGTATAGATGACAATAATGTAGAGCAAGAACAATAATGTGGTGAAACTGTTTCAGTGAGTAAAGATTCACTTTCTAATCACTTTTCTCAGAAACATGAGAGGGTGCTACACGAACAGGCGGAAGCCAAAGCAAAACGCGAGCAAGTTTTATATGGTTGTAGCATATCAAGTCTATAGTAAATTAAAGTATAAAAGCCTATAAAGTAAAGATCGGTAATAAAATTAATTCATTTTGTCATTCAAAGTAGGTCTAATAGGATTTTTTAAATTTCACGTAACGCTGTCAGTGAAATTTTATTTTATAGAGAGACGCAGCAGCAGCATCAACAGAAAAAAATTGAGAAATTTAAAACGTGCATGTATATTTAGGCTATTAAGCCCACTGATTCCTTTATTTTTAAGCCTATTTTTGCGTGGAATGCCATTGCCAAACCTGTCTGTTGTCTATATGTTGCTTAAAAATAAATATTTTCTGTTCTGACTGGCAATGTTGCCGTTGCTCATATTTCTTTATGACATAAGGCTTCGGTTTAAGGTGACTTTTGTAAGGCATGCAGATTATTTGTCCCTCTTTTAAATTGGAGCGAGCGTGGAGCGATTTGACTGGAGCGGGAGGAAATTTTAGTGGAGCGAGGAACGGTGTTGAGCGGAGCGGCTTAGTGCGAATTAGAGCGGAGGAGCGGGCGGAGCCAACAGCCTCGTGAGCGAGGAGCGGAAATTCTCACCGCTCCACTCCGCTCACATGCTCTGCTCTGAATACACCTACAAACCATGGGTCACAGGAGGGGAGGGATGTTGATCAGTACTGGCTTGGAATGGGCTTCATCACGCGTTTCAATCAATGAGAGCATTTGGGGTGGGGCTAAGACTGCTGCATTGTTACATGTGCTTTTATTCAGCACAAACTCAGCACCAATAATCTGAGACCACTTAAAATGTTATTATTCTATTTTTTGTTAAAATCTTTAAACATATACTTTTCAAAAACCTATTTTCAGACATGCTGAGAAATTGTAAAAAATCACATTATAGACATTTCTAGGTAAGACTTTTGAGCTCTGAAGCTTAGACACAGGGGTTGGCTACACATAGGTGAAAGAGACATTCTGAAATTTTATGTGGTTTGGTTACTAAAGTGTTAGAATTTTGGAATGACACTCTTTTTCCTCAAAGTCAGTGGCTTTCACAATGAATATTGATTGAAACGCAAGAAAGTAGCAACAATAAAATCCCTTTCACAGTTTATTGGTAGATGGAATGAAAAATGAAACTGTGACCATATAAATATAGAAAGCGATAAATATGATGCAGTGACTATTATTAACACTCGGGACGAGGGCATCGTCAACCGCGTATCTTTCTTGTGTATTTCAGTTTATATCTCGCTGAAATCATTATGTAGAATCATGAAAAAAACACTGACTAAATCTGTAATCGGTCTTCTTTTCAAAACTTCCATTGTTGGAAGTATTAAAGTTTTTTAAATTAGGTTAAATAGGAAAAAAGGCAAACTGTACCACCTTTCTTTGTCTTACTTGCATCAGGAGTGTATAGGACTGCTCTCAGCTGAAGATCGCTATTCACGTTCTAAATAGGATGGGTTTGAACTGGCGATCTTGTGATTACAGGCAGACAGGCTTAGCACACTGAGCCATGGACACAGGTACAAGAATCGCTGCTGAAAATGGCAACAATTTCTACTTATATATATTTGAAAAGTAGACCGTCCAAAGTTTCTGAGGGTGTTTTTTAAATGTGTATATGACAAAAACTCGCAGTCTTATTTAAATGATTTGGCGAAATTTCTGTCAGGCGGGACCGCCGACCCCAGAGGGTTAAAATAAAGTGCACAAAACACTACTTTTGAATTAATTATTAAATTTTGCGCATAACATTGCGATTAATCACGATTAATCAGACAAATCATGCAATTAATCACGATTAAAGATTTTAATCGTTGCCCAGCACTAATATTTACAAACAGAGTTGACCAGAAAACACATGAAATCTTGTGTTCATACTGTCTGCAATGAAATACAAGACAAAGTAAATTTACAAATCACTGCCTTTTCAAATTAAATAGCACTATTTATTAAAACATCATCATATGCTTAGAGATGGACAAGGCTGTCCATCTAGACTAATCGACTTGGAAGACTTTGAAAAAGGTTTTGAAGTGCATCCTTCAGGATAACAGCATGGACACAAATGCCAACTGCTGACTGCAAATTAACACGAATATCACGACTGTCGTTATAAGTAGCCTAAGCATAAATCTTTTAGGTTTCTCTCCATCCCTCCTCCATAACCATGCATACAGTAAAAGCTGTCAACGTTCACTTTTTCTGGTTTTCTTCTATCGTTTTTATAATCCTTTATAAGAAGAGTCGTATTTTTGTCATACCCCTTTCATAAGTGTCTTATCTAATGAGAATTCATTGCAGTAAACTTTAGGTCAGGTCTTACCTGGTGACATATACAAACTCACATTTAGTGCCCAGCTGAGCTACATTTAGGTCTGTTTTGAAACTAACTTAACAGGCACATTTCTGTTAAATGTTATTGCTAACCTCTTCATTCATAAGGCTACAGTAACTGAGTGTCCTATCCATGTGCAAGCATATAAAAATGTAGATGCATTTACCTGTGAGCGTCATTTATAAAATCATCATCCATGTAACCCTAAACTTCATGACAGTTTAGCAGTTAAATTACATCCACAGGTTCCAGGTCCGGTGTGGACTCTTAAACAGAGTCTGAAAACTTGTTTTTTTACTGATAGGCCTTTTATCACATACAGAACCCTTCTTCCATTACTTTTTTCTCCTCCCATGTCCTCTTAAGGGCTTCATATTTTATATACGCTTGAATATCTTTGTTTTATTTTCTGTGAATCACTTTGTGACATTTGATCTTGTAAGGTGCTATATAAACTACCAACATACTTACTTTGAATATGAATTTGTTTATGCATAGTATTTCCAAATAAATGTGCCATTTCCGAGTTGCAGGCAGGACGCAGGGAATGCTTTATTAGTTGTTCTTTATTAGCTGTCTTGAAAAGGACACAACACATAGCTGAAGCACTTATCTCTGTTAACACTACTACATATAACATATGAAATATGACAGAGGTTACAATTTTACTGGCATAGCAACATACGGTGAACAAATATTTGGGTAGCGAGAGACATGAGGAGCAGGTAACACGTTACACAGGTACAACGGAGGAAACAGGGTTCAATATAATCACTACTTTAAAGGACAGAACTAACAATATTAAACAAATACACAACCAGCATGAAGGATATGGGCAATGCAAATGTACATACTATATTTGCATAACTCCACAGTCCTGGCAAAGTTTGCCCCTACTGGCGTATGAAAGCCATGTACCGGGGCCACAATATTTATGTTTGTTTCATCCACTAGAATATTGTTCCCAGCTTTGCTACATGTTTATGATTTGCATGATTTTCTAAAGCACAAACCATCTATTTCTCCTGCTTGTATCTCGCTCCATCCTGAAAAAGCATATGAGAATCCACATGGGCGACGAGGCGTTTGCTCTAAACGAAGAGAATATCAGTGGCCCTGAGGCTCAGAATCAGCAACCAAAACAGACAGAGCAAATCCCCGTAGTGTGTGTGCCGTGTGTGATGTGTTGTACCTTACATCCCTGTTCTGCTGCATACATCATCATTTGTAAATGTATAGAAACATACATGGCTAGTGGATGTAGTGCATCTAATTAGAGTTGGTACAGGTAGGCGTGTCACAGATGTGCTTAGATCCACACTGAGTCTGCAGCTTTAACCTTAGATACTTTATATGTGCTGTAGGTAGGTTATGGCCTTTATCTGATCCACGCAGTGCTGTACTGTGAGATTGTGTTTGACATATAATTAGATGTAACTTATGGACAAATCAGAAGAGGTGGAAACCTCCAATCAGATTGCTGTGTTTGATGGTGGCTGTCCAATGGTCTTAGTGGGTCATTAGGGTGAATGTTGAAAAGTCTTCATATTTGCATGTGGTCAACACACCGTGAAAGGTGCAGAGGGGTGAATTACAGCCCAGACTAACCCCAGCATCCATGTATCTGTTATTAGATGGAGAGTCTGATTGAAAAGCAGAAGGACGAGTAAATATTCTTCCCTCTCCAAAGGCTGCAGACAGAAATTTATGATACAGGCAAGCCTGAAATATGTTTGTGCTGTCAAATAAAAATAATCAAACTAATTAGGCAGGAAGGCTGCTTTGTAATGACTGACTGAAGTTCCCATTAAGAAAAAAAGTATTTTGTTACAATCTAGTATCTGATACAGTATATTCATCAAATACGAGTCAGAATTCTGACTTCAGGGGGGCATTCTATTTGAAATTTCCGACTAGGAACTCGGGATTTCCAAGTTGCGAGTTCAGATGGAACCCAGCATGCACCATGCGTCACACATTATATTTACATATTTAACAGACATGCACAGCTAGGAGTCAATTAGCCATAAGCACAGTTAAGCTGAGATTCCAGTGAATGTCCAGGTACAAATATAAGCAGTTTTGGAGCAGGAGCAATCCAATGGGTACACAACTGCATATATAACTATTAACAAAGTAAAAACCTATTAAGACTATTCAAGGACCAGCAAGTGCAACAGAAAAACATTCAAAGTACAATTTATTTAATGTTACCTGTTCTTAAAACAGTTGACAAGTAATGAAAGCTGTTTGTTTATGAAGAACACAGAGACCTGGAATTCCAAAATGAACCTGTCAAATGTACAGTTTTTCTTTGACATCAAGTATTGAAGCCTTCTGCACTTTGTGCGAGGATGACAGGGATAATTTATGTATCTATCATAATAAAGATGCAAATTTGTGAGGATTTATGTAGCTACATGTTAACATTTAAGTTTGTAACAAAAAAACAGTACTTACGGAAAAAACTTAATCTAGACATAAACCAAAAACCTTTGCTGTTTTATGTTGAGACTTCATGCATCTCCTGGTCAAAGCACCTTTTACAGCAGCACCTGGGTGAGCAAGACAGCTTCTCCTTTGACAGGTACAGCATGGGCTGGATGGTGCTGCTGATATCCATGAATCCAAAGGTGAGGTAGTTGATGTAACAGTGGAAGACATCGTGAGAGAAGTACTCCTGAAATGGAAAGAGCGCCACAGGAGGCAAATAGTTGAAAATGATGATGGTCTGGATGATGAGGACCATCTTGAAGGCTTTCTTCTTGACCGGGTGCATCACATCCCGAGCTGGTCCAGAGTGCCGGAGGGTGAAGAGTATGGAGAGGTTGCAGAACAGCATGACAGCGAAGGTGGCCAGGATCATGACAGTGAAAGCCTTCTCGAATTTTACGATGGTTCCCGTGCACTTGACTGCCGCGTAAGCCAGTGTGAGGACCCACACAACCGCGGCGCACACTGACCGGTGCTGGCGGTCCTTCAGCGCCGCAAAGGTAATGGGGTGGACCACCGCCATGTAGCGGTCCAAGCAGATGCAGGAGAGGAAGAGCGAGGATGAGTCTTTGATGCCGTAGAAGAGGCGTAGCACGTACCGGAGGCTGCTGCTTGTCAGGTACATGATGTTGGCCAATTCCAGAGGAGGGATGAGGCAGAAGAGGGTGTCCAGAACAGCCAGGTGCCAAATAAAGATGTCTGAGGTCGAGGAGTCCGCTTTGTTTTTGTGCAGAAGCCACAAAACCATCAAGTTGGCTGGGATTCCCAAGAACATGTTAACATACTGCAGGCTCAAATAAAAAATGATCATGGCAGGCATGTGTTCGCACTGCTTAAATAAGGTCAATTCCTGACCTGAGGCATTGAACTGTTTACTTATAAATATAACAGAGTTGTTGATGTAGTGAATTTCCATGCTGACCAGCTATGAGGAAGCTTCCTTGGATAGTTCCTCAGGTAAGATTAGAAACAGATAGTCTGTTAATACACAGGGAGAAAAAAAACAAAATTAATATTAGGTACACTATTTTTTCCAGCTGTTACTGCTAGTGATAAACAAATAATAGCACTGTTATTAGCAAATGTCCATTTTTGGATTAGAGTAATAAACGTACTGCACTTCCAGGTACTCGCCTACCTTTGGGGTGCTTTCACACCACGGGAACTTTTTTCAGGAACCAGAACCTTTTGTTGTATTCACACCACAAGAACTGGGTCCAATTGTAATCCCTTGGAGGGACTCCTTTTAGTTCCTAATCCAGTCTAGACCAAGAATGCAAAGATCATACTTGTGGATCTGGAAAGAGTGGTATTGCTAATTTGCTTCCCAAGAAAGAACCAGGGGAGTAATGAATTATGGGACTGGTCTCCTGGCAAGGATGCAACCGATGTATCCTTGATATTTAGAGCGGAGCAAGAACAACGTTTTTTGATTGTGTCTCCATGTTTATGAATTGGAAAATTTGACCTATAACCAATGTACTTTTGTCTAATATCACCAGTGCCGGCCGTGAAACTTGCCAGACTGCCAGTGCGTTTTTTTTTTTTTTGTGGAGAATGAAAGATTGATTTGCTGGGCAAATTTAAGTAGGCAATAAAACGCAAGGAGGTGTGTAAAGTAAAAACATTAGAAGTTTCCCCATATTTACTTTTTTATTTACCATTATTACACCCCCAACTCCTGCTCTTTGTCCCAAAACTGTGAGGTGTGAGTGGGACATTATCTACTTTTTGTTTTTGCAATTTTTTGCGCAAATTATCTTATTTTGTGGAATAAGAACAATAATACATTTTTATCACTGGACCTTTTCAGAGGTACGAACACTGATGTTACCATATATTGAGAGGTGGGTGCTGTCACGCCCCACATGATTTTTTCCCCTGTGTTCCCCCGTGGTGTGGCGCTAATGAGCCACACCTGTTCCTTGTTTAACCCTGCCTCTCGTTTCAGCGCTCGTGTGGATGATCCCAGGTGCCTCTCGTTTCAGTGCTCGTGTGGATGATCCCAGGTGCCTCTCGTTTCAGCGCTCGTGTGGATGATCCCAGGTGCCTCTCGTTTCAGCCCTCGTGTGGATGATCCCAGGTGCCTCTCGTTTCAGCGCTCGTGTGGATGATCCCAGGTGCCTCTCGTTTCAGCCCTCGTGTGGATGATCCCAGGTGCCTCTCGTCTGCTCCTCATCTGTGGTGTACATAGTGCCTCCTCGTCCTGAGCTCGCCAATCCAGGCATTGTATTATTGCATGTGTGATCCTACTGCCCAGAGAGGTTTAAGGTATATCAATGGGCATGGAAACCTGGCTTCTCATTCACTGTGCATTACAGTATGACATGCTTCGTTTCCATCTGATTTTTAAAGTATTAAATCAGTCTGGGCCAGGACAATGTCACTTTTTCTATATAGTTGGGTGCCTGATGTGTACTGAGAAGTTCATATTTGCCCGGTCCAGAGAGGTTTAGGCCTCCAAAATAACTGGAAACCTGGCAGCTGATTTAAACTAATGTGTACAATATCTGATTTTTACCGTGTTAAATCAATCTGGGTCAACACAATTTCACTTTTTTATATAATGAGGTACCTGTTGTGTATTGAGAAGAATATGATGTTTTATTCAGGTGTCATATTGCAAGAGAGGTTTATTGTTAATACAACAATATACACCGGCATACAGCGTTATGAACATGGTGCATTTACATGAATCAATAAATAAATACAATTATAAATAAAAAAGTGAACGCGTGGACCGCGTACTTTAAGAAAAAATACCAATAATTTTCATGAAAATCATTTTCATTGTATGTGTAAGTTCCAACGTTGAAATTCACTTAGAAAATTTCTCAATGATAAATTGCGCAGCTTTCACCACCGTGAACGCTCCCGCTACTAAAGCCGCGAATAAGGAGCTAACTTCAGTCGCAAAACGAGACGCTGTCGAATAAGAAGCCAAATGAATCGGAAGCTGCGAATAAGTAGCCAACTTAAGCTTAAATCAGGACCAGGTTCAGAAACTTCGTTATAGAAGCCCATCTTGAGGATCTTTCACGCGTACAAATGATGAATTCTTCTATCCAGTACCAGTGATTTGTGCATTAGACGCATTGTGTCCAAACGGAGTCTTTTTCATTTCCACACACGAAAAAACAGCCCCTCGGTTTTTCTTAAAAGTATATTTTAAATATCCTTCTGAATATCCTTTGCGTTCTTATAAATTATAGACTAGGTCAATTCTGTTTTACGTCCTTCGTATTAAGCTCGACATTGCACGTATATATTTACCTTTTCCTCTCTTTGTTCTCCAGCGCGCCGTATATGTTTCTTAATCTACATTATTAAATTCCACTTTATTAAAATACCATCGTAAGTCTAGAGATGCACGAGTCTGCGAGAAAATTAATTCTGTTGGACATGCGGACTCGGAAGACTTCGCTTAAGTCTTTAAAGTGCGTCCTTCAGGATAACAGTATGGACAGACATGCCAGCTGCTGACTGCAAATTAACACGAATAACATGATTCGTTACAAGTAGCCTAAGCATAATACTTTTCGGTTTCTCTCCATCCAGCTTCAATAACCGCATATCTAGTAAAGGCTTGCGATCTACACTTTTTCTGGTCATTTTTCATAATCCTTTGTAGGAAGAGTACGTCATGCATTTGTAATAACTGTTTCATAGGTGTGTTACTTAACGAGAATTCAGTGCAGCAAACTTTTGATCACGTCGAATCTGGTGTCCTATACCAACTGTCACATTTAATACCCAGTTGTGCTAAATTTGTAATTAGGGCGTTCTTAAAATTAATTAATTACAAAAAGTCAATGCTAATCTCTTCATTCATGCGCCTACAGTACCTTAATGTGCTATCCATGTGCATGCGTATGTAAATTATGATAAATTTCTGTGCGATCGCCGTTTATAAAATTTCCATCCAGGTAAATTTTATGAGAAGTCGGCCTTTCTAATTTATCCAAAATCAAATATATGGCATCCAGTTTAAATATGAATTTGTTTATGAATTGACCTGTTATAGCAAATATTTATTCTCGCCCACGGTATTAATATTGGGTCTAGTTTTACTTCATGTCCATGATTAGCATGATTTTTTTTATTAAAAGTGGAAAGAGGAGTCTGAGCCAAAGCCGAGCATGAAACGACGCCTTTTCCGACTGCATTTCCAAGTGCGATTGTTAGTCCATTCATCCATCTTCCAGTCGCATATACAGTATATGGTTGCGTGGAAAATTAAATGTATTTATTCTTATCGCATTCATTGTTTGTCTAATAATCTAATAATAGGCACATATAAAGGGAACAAAAGAAATACACAGTACTCTGTTTACCTTCCCGCATTGGCGAGTGTTTTGTTTTTTAATTTAATTTTTTTATTGTTTTGAGTATGCAAAATGACATGCATTGATAGCGATGATTTCATTCGAATAAATAAAATACGTTTACTTTTAGCTTTCTTACCAGTACAATTCACCCCAAAACTATGGAATCAATTTGTAAATGTAATTGTACGGCGAATAAGATTAAAAGAATTCAATCCCCAACTGGACAATGCCTGTATAATTAATTACAGCTGGAACATACACCTGTGTTGAAATAGGCCTATATATAAATCTAGCAACAACAAAAAAAAAAGTAAATGATAAAACCTATTAATGTGTATGAAACTAATGTACAATGCTCAGTTTTTCATTTTATTTTTTGTAAATGGAGAAATTAAATTAGAATCTCTCCGTTTTATTGTACCTGTAAATCATTCCCAAATTGCTGTGTTAATTGCATTAGCATTCCTGAAACTAATAGTGTTAATTGTAGTTGTGGTATGATACCAGTACACAGATAGAGGCCAGCTCTCTACATGGTGAAATCAGACTGGTCTTACCCGTGAGCACGATGGCAGTGTATGGATGTCACAGTCAGTCTGTCGTCAACCTTCGTTTGTAAGTTTTGCGCTGAGTCACGACCAAAGACGAGAGAAAAGGACGACGTACAGTGTGGCCAAGCACCACCGGAACTGCGGCCAGGCCATGGAGGTCAGTGGGAGAGACGAGTGGAAATTGCCTGCTGGTGGACTGGTCTTAGGTTCCTTCTTCTTTGCAATGGAGGGTGCAGGTTCTTGAACTACAAAACATTGTTGCAAGACCCACCTGGAGCTCCTGGCACTGAATGGACACTGTGAGACAAATGAATGATAATGAAAATTAATCAGCTGGTGGAAAACACCAAGAAACTGTAATGATGGGCACAAATCAGTGCTGATGCAACAGGCAATGGGTGCCTGTCGGAAATGCGGCGTAAACAAGTGATGCAACAGTCGGACGGTACACTTCTGAAAGTCAGTGTAACAAAGTGTAACATCTTACACGTGGATGACGTGGCGGGTTTGATGACAGGTGGCGGATAAACCAGGAGGTGAGCTGGCTTTTCTACACCCCCAGATTGCTCTCTTGGTGCCATATTTATAGATTTTTGGCTAAACAATTAAGTTTTATTGGTGTTCAATTCTAAAGCAAGTCTATTGAGTATGTGGCAGTTGACTTTATTCATTAGGCAAATATACATGAAGTGTAAGTGCATGTAAGACAAATAAATCGCACCCCTGCCAATGAAGCTTAATATGAATGTATTAGGTCTGGAAAAGCTGTTGGCCAACATGAGGATCCAGAGAACATTGTCAACCATGTTAAGGTGGAGTGATGTCTGATAAAGGTATAAAGAGAAAATAACTGGACTTCTTGGTTTTCAAATCTCGGATCCTCAAGAAAGTCGTGACACGGCTATGAAATGATAACATGGAGTTTAGGAAAACAAGGCCCTTAGGGGAAGACCGCAGGGTGGCAGCGATGTCATCAGCACCAAGCACATTAACAGACCCGGTAAAACTCACTGCTTTCATGGTGCTCCATAGTATGGTTTAATCGTAGCCAAAAGCACATCACATTTTCACTTTAACTTGGCAGATTGCAAAGCTGAAGGCTTCGATACTCTGTTTGTTGATGGGAGTGTTTCCAGTGTCAGAGTCCATTCAACACCTCGGAACCAAGGCATGATTCCGACGTTCAGGTGGTGCAGACTGCGGTGACTTTAATGGAGTGCAAGGTCTCATAAGGTTCAGTGGTTAGAAGGTCTGTGTCCATTGCTAAGGTGTACATCAGTGGCAAGCATTCCCACTTAAACTAGTCTATTGCTGTTTCAGGACATGAAAAGAGAGACTCTCATTTGAAGTAAATGCAATTTAATGATAGCGGTTGACTCCATTCTACAAAATGCACGAAATAGCTGTTAGTTTATTGTGAATTCTGACTAAGAGTTCTATTCCACACATTTGGTTGTATCCACCTGCTAATATTGCAATTGGCTGGCTTGTTGATGCTTGCTTCTGATCTATCTGATCGCTAACTAGACATGTCATTTACACAAGTTAGGTAGGGGCCCCTAGCGAAGAACCTGTCATTAAGTAGGTTTTTTTGAACCTCGATGTCATTTCTATTGTCACCGTAAACATTTAATATCAATAAATATATATTTTTTCCTGTTACTTGCTTGTATGGGGAGGATATTTGTTTCTCCAGCTGATAATCAATTACAGTTAGTCTCATAAGTTATGACTTATCTGACTGATCGACTAAGAAACCCACTGCAGCTCAAAGTTTTCTTGTTCATTTGATGTAAAGTGTCTGGAGAACTGCAATGTGTGAGATTTTAGTCCCTAATCAATAAACGAGCAGTTCTCCAATTGTGTTGGGAAATTAAAGAGATATTACATGGAACACATTTAAGTGCTACGTACTTCATGCTTTATTGTTATTTACAAGCGACAGCAGGTAAACGAAGACTTAAACAGAATGACAGAAGAAAACGCCTGTGAATGGAGTGAATTCTCCTGGAATAGGCTGGATGGATGGAACCATAAAACATGACCAGTCTGCTCTGACATACAAATGCATACAGCTCTGTTCAAAAAGTGACCAGGATCTCTCACCATTTCTCTATACTCGTACAAGTTCAAATATGAGTTATAATTTAAAAACACAATGCAAAGCGCAGGTAGGATAAAGAAAAAACATTTTAATACATTCAGAATCTTTCTCAAGTATCACTCCTGCACCTTCCCACAGCAATCGGCTAACACAACACGCCTGATAAGGAGAATACAATTCGCTTAGGTTATCGGTGGTGCATGTATGGGTTCAGTAACCTTGCGGTCAAGCAGGAGTTGACAGTCCTGTCAAGTATAGGACAGTGGTTTCAATTTTGCAATACTGCTAAAACATGTCAAAAAGATCAATTAGTAATAAAAAAAGGTTAGAAGCTGTACTCGGGGGTCTATGTTGTTGTTGGCAGCTTTCTAACTCCTTGATATTTGTTGCGTGCCTTTATGTTTATCCAGACTAAATAGTTATATAACTGTAAATAAGGATTTTTCTCCTTTTTTAGATCTAATTTGAACTCATTCTTAAACTCACATGTACATAAATGGGCTCATGAAAAAACTACGTTATTGGTGACACTAATTTACAATGTATACGGAACCTACTAAAGATATTTATCTTATGGGTAAAGTCATGGGTAAAGTCAATATATCATTTTAAAATAATATATATATATATTTAAATCCACTTTTAGTCATTTTAAATGAGCTTTGCCGTAACACATGAAAGATAGAATGTTTTCTAATCTAAAAATGCAGGATGTGTAAACATCTGTTTGATGGTAAGGGTCATAGCCTTCTCTGACAAGACACAGCATCCATCAGTCAAACAAGACTAATTAATATGTAAACAGTACGTACTGCATATGCAGAAATGCCATCTGCATTTGCGAGAAATGGAAATTTCCATTGGCTTCCTACATTCTTTGGACCACATTTTCAAAAAGGAGAGCACCCCCATTGCAGTTTTTTGGTTCATCCCCCCTCAAAAGCAACAGCATACAAATAAGCTCCAAAACACAGTCCCTCAGAACACCAACACTGAACAGTCAGTTTCCTTAAAACCATTATCTGCAGATTACAGACTACGGGGGACAGCAGCATGTCTGTGTGGCCTGAAATATCAGCACAATGCAGTATGTAGTGTAAACAGACGTCCCATTCAGGGATGACACAGTCCCTGGAAGAAATCTGTACGCCACCAAGATTGGGAGTTACTGGTTATGGAGGGGTAGAATGGAGAATGTACTGCGATTCCCTATTACTTAATCCAATTTAGAGCTGATCACAACATGCAGATCCAACTCAAGCTTGTTCGACCTACAGTGACCTACCTCTTCCCCAGCATCACACTCGCACCAACTTGAGAGAGGGGGGGGTCGCAAAACATCGGTCCTGTTCCATCAAACACAAACACTTCCGCGATGCCAACTGCACCACCTTCCAGTCACTTCCGTTTCCATTTGCCGTGGGGGGTGCAATCGGATGAAGGTCACAGCTCAAGGCCGCAAACCTCTTCAGCATGCAAGTTCCTTTCTCGTCCCGCCCACACGTTCCCCCGTTGGGGAATATTTGCTCTTTCTCAGGTCATTCACACTCACTGAAGGGATTTTTGGGGGGGGGTGGGGGGTGTTGATATTTAATCAAAAATGTAGCACTGAGCCAATCCATCCATATTAATGGTAAGGTCCGAAGGATGAGTGGTTGTCGTCTTCTTGGTTTGGCAAAAGCCACCAGCACTGCCGAAATATTCCCTGTCGGCTTTGAATACCAACCATCCATAAGGAAGTGTATAGCCACTATTAGGTTAATTAAATTCATGAAGAATTAAATCACTCCATTAAGGGGGATAGCTTAAAACAAACCAAGGGTGAAAATAGTTTCTCATTAAAAAGGTAATAAAAGAGTTTAATGGGATTCACTCCAACTTGGAAAGTGACTGATGTATTTCCAATATAAGCCTCTTATTAAGAAGCTTTTTTCAAGTGATGGAAGTAGGGTTCATCCCTGGAAGAACTCCATAGTACAAAAAGTAGAGGGAGAAGAGGGGCAAGCATCGTGCCAGTGTCTCGCAAAGGGTCAGGTGAAGGTGAAGCTTGGGTCATGGGAGTGGCCAGATGAAGGCGGAGCCTACGTAGGCATGGTCATGGGAGTGGCCAGATGAAGGCGGAGCCTAGGTAGGCATGGTCATGGGAGTGGCCTGATGAGGCAGAGCCTACGTAGGCATGGTCATGGGAGTGGCCTGATGAGGCAGAGCCTAGGTAGGCAAGGTCATGGGAGTGGCCTGATGAAGGCGGAGCCTAGGTAGGCATGGTCATGGGAGTGGCCAGATGAAGGCGGAGCCTACGTAGGCATGGTCATGGGAGTGGCCAGATGAAGGCGGCGCCTAGGGAGGCAAGGTCATGGGAGTGGCCAGATGAGGCAGAGCCTAGGTAGGCAAGGTCATGGGAGTGGCCTGATGAAGGCGGCGCCTAGGTAGGCAAGGTCATGGGAGTGGCCAGATGAAGGCGGAGCCTAGGTAGGCATGGTCATGGGAGTGGCCAGATGAAGGCGGAGCCTAGGTAGGCATGGTCATGGGAGTGGCCAGATGAAGGCGGAGCCTACGTAGGCATGGTCATGGGAGTGGCCAGATGAAGGCGGCGCCTAGGTAGGCATGGTCATGGGAGTGGCCAGATGAAGGCGGAGCCTAGGTAGGCATGGTCATGGGAGTGGCCAGATGAAGGCGGAGCCTAGGTAGGCATGGTCATGGGAGTGGCCAGATGAAGGCGGAGCCTAGGTAGGCATGGTCATGGGAGTGGCCAGATGAAGGCGGAGCCTAGGTAGGCATGGTCATGGGAGTGGCCAGATGAAGGCGGAGCCTAGGTAGGCATGGTCATGGGAGTGTCCTGATGAGGCAGAGCCTAGGTAGGCAAGGTCATGGGAGTGGCCAGATGAAGGCGGAGCCTACATAGGCATGGTCATGGGAGTGGCCAGATTACAGCAGAGCCTAGGTAGGCAAGGTCATGGGAGTGGCCAAATTACAGCAGAGTCTAGGTAGGCAAGGTCATGGGAGTGGCCAGATTACAGCAGAGTCTAGGTAGGCAAGGTCATGGGAGTGGCCAGATGAAGGCGGAGCCTAGGTAGGCATGGTCATGGGAGTGGCCAGATGAAGGCGGAGCCTAGGTAGGCAAGGTCATGGGAGTGGCCTGATGAGGCGGAGCTTAGGGGGGGTTCCAGTCACAGGAGTGGCCAGGGCAAGGCGGAGCCTATGGTTGTCCCCGCCCCTTTGGGTGGACTCAGATGAAGGTGGAGTCCAAAGTGCTGTTGTCATGGGCACTACGAGCTCGTGCCTCAAAAAGCTGCTTGATAAGAGCAGATTTCTCCTGTTCTAGCTGGGTAATCCGCTCGCTCTTTTCAGTCACTTCCTGAGCACAAACGAAAAGCAGAGGAACAGGGGAAGGGATGGTGTTGGGAAGAGAAAAGGCAGAGAAAAGGACAGGAAAGACTGTTCAGTGGCAGATTCAGAGATAAAACTGGAGCAGGGTTGCAGAAAACAATGGCTTATTGATTTTTTTGATGATTGTGTAAATGTCAAGGGTTGTAGCAGAGTCTGACCTGGGTGAGGAGCCGGTTCTGGTCCTTCAATCTCTGAATGGCATTTGGTGCAGTTGGGGGAGGTGGCTGTGGGTTCAAGGGGATGGCCGGTGGGGGAGCACCATGAGATGTGATGGGCTACACAAGTGAGGAGGAAAAAAAAATGTGACTTTGAAATTCCTGCTCAATACAGAGGCCTTTGCTCAGTGAATATCTGCTAACTTCAGGAAAGGGACCCCAAGGGTGGAGACAGTGCTAGCTTTGGCCCACCACACAAGAAAGTAACTATCCATTAAAACCAGGTAACATAAGGCAAACATGTTAGAAATTTTTTCAGCAGGATCAGTGTGCATTTGTTATATGCAGAGTTACCAACAGATGTTGGAAGCACCGACAAACCGACAAGAAGGTGAAACATGAAACAGGGCGACTCTCACTAACCATTCCGGAGCAGGAGATGAGATCACTCAGGCAGCGGTTGACGTCCTGCAGCTTAGGAAGCAGGAGGTTCAGACGGCCCTGACCGGACTCCGGGAAGAGATCCTGGAGGTGATGATAGTCGAAATAAGAACAGAAAACAGTGTGTCAGGTCTTACTAACCACACTGGTGGGGCATCATGTTACCATGCTGGTGGCAGCTAACGTTAGTCAGCCCGGCCATTATTTTAAGATTAACCTGAGGCGGTTTTGATAGCTTGGATGCAAGCAGCAGAATCAGGATCATATTCACCGTGCTGGGGTTGGTCTGGCCCATTTGCCTCTGCTTCTCTGCCACATTCTGGATCTGGTTCTGGTACCACTCCCGGGCCCGTTCTATGACGTCCAGCCCAGCAAGCAAGGAGTCCTTTTCCTGCTCCAGTTCCTTCATCTGCTTCAGCTAGGTGATGGCAAAGAAGGAAGATGGGACCTTATTCACCTTTTGTAGCAATGCATTATGGGTAATCCGTTGCTGAGGTGCCTGGAGGTCATTTCATTTCAGGGAATTCAAATGACAAGGAGTTTCGCCTCTAAAGACAAAAAAATGCACTTAAAATACTGTCAGCGTTGATTCATAATATGGAAATAGAGCTGGCAGCTACTTGGAGCAGCTTCCTCCTGAAGTCATTCTGAAACACTGGCCCATTCCCAGCCTGTTGTCATGGCAACGGCAGGCAGCGCTTCACGCTCCGTAAAACCCGGCTTTTGGACACAATTGCACCTCCTCCTCGCACCTTCAACTGTTCACTAACTTACGCGGCACATTCGCTCCTTTCACGCCGTTTTTAACGACATTTTAAATAGCTACTTATTGATAAGCATATTTTCAAACAACAGTGAAATACGGTCACTTATCCCAGGACCTATTAATCAGAGCTACGGCCAGAGAATGGGTGAACGTGGGGGGTGGGTGGGGTGGGGACGGGGGTGGGGGAAGTGGCAGCCATTATATGGGGAATAAAGTGCAACCCAAAATGTCAGGCTGTGAGTCTGAGTGGTGGGCCGGAAAAATGCACTTTCTATAGGGCTGAACAGGGTGGGGGGTTTACTACACAATGGGGGGAAATTCTGCACGGCTGAAAGAGCAGAAGCTGGAGATGATACAGCTGGGGTCTTGCGGCTTACATCTATTTCTAGGCTCGCAACATCGCCAACAGGCCCAAAAGCGAAAGTCACACCACGGCCTCCACCAATAAGCTTCCATGAAACAAAACACAGCCACAGACGGACAGAAGGGCACCGAGCGAGAGCCTCACCCTTCTGCATCCATCTTCCAAAAGAAAAACGTCACTCAGCACCGGCAAAATCGAGGGTCCCGTGCCCTCCCAGACATCAGCTCAGCTCTCCTGAACATCGCAAATCTTATCAGCAGCAGACAGGCAGTCAGTCAAAATATCAGCCCACGGACACCCTGTACTCCTACAGAGCTTCACCTCTTAACCCCTTGTCTAAATATTGACATGCGGCATACATCACAGATAAACATTTGGCTCCCAGTCCAAGCACTGCCCAACTGCCAGTCCTA
>NW_027326066.1:28118-81049 GCF_048594095.1 Paramormyrops kingsleyae
TCACCAAACCGGTTAAGCAGCATGCTTCCACCACAATACCCCTCTATATCTCTTGCCTAATACTCGTTGTGTTTAAAATACCCCGCATCACCTTACACCGTGAGAATTCTTTATTTCAAATCGAGTGTGATATATAATTATTAAAGCTCTGACTCTTTCACACATAGCCTAGGTAAATTTACCGTCATTAAACTGCAATACAATTTAATCTCTTTTCCTTAACGGACGACTATTGTCTACGCTTCACACATGTGTTTACAATATAAATTTGAAAAAGAGGACGGCTGGCTTTAGTTTTTATGGCTTCAGCCCACAGCAGCCTTTCCTATCGGTGTGATAATTGATACCGGACAATGTGGCTGCGCGTTCAAACAGACAAAAGCCAAAACTTAAACTTGGGTTTGCTTTACGTTTCAACCAATCAATGTCCGGCAATCGGCAGCGCAGCCAATGACAGGGCTGCAGTTGGGGAAAAATGCTTTGTGACGTTTGAAGGCGGTCCTGTTAAAAAAATCGAACCATCCCACTTAGAAAAAGAAATTGAAGAACTGGAAGGAATGACAGGCATGTATTTACCTTTGCGGTAGGGTATGAGGTAAACTTTTTGAAAATAAAAAGTTCGTTATTTAATTTGTGTAATCATCGGCATTTTGATTATTTTAGGACACTCAACACGACATCTAGTTATAAGATATACCATACCCTTCATGGCTTTGATTGCTGCTGATCGCAACTGCAGAGTGAACTGCTCTATAGCTATTTGCAATAAACCTGAAGCTGGAAGAGAGACTATTCAAAGTGCGCGCAACCACAGGGACAGGAAAATGAAGCCAACTGAAGCGGAGTTTTCCACCGACGGCCTGCCCAAGGCTTTCCTGCACAGTCTGCGGACGCTGTTTGATATCCTGGATGATGGGAAGAAGGGATATGTGCATATATCCGAGATCGAGAGCCGGTGGCAGGGAGCCGACACGCAGGATTTGCCGGGAGGGGTGCTGGAGTGCCTGCGGCGGGTCGCCCCACCGCACGGTTACTTGACGTTTGAGCGCTTCGTGGCAGGACTTCGGTACTCGATGCTCAACCCCGACAACGGACACTTAAAGCCCCGGTCCGGGGTTCCCCAGCGGCAGCCACACTTGCATTCCACCGGCCAGAAGCAAGGTCCTCCGCAACCACGGCAAGCGCCTGGGGTGAAATCACAGGGCTGCGCCCCCGGTGCCCGTACTGTGGAGAATAACGTGCGCCCACTGGGACCCAGCAATGCGGTAAATACGCAGCAGAACCGGGCCAGACATGAGGACTCAAACCCTGCCTGCCAAGGGGAGTGGGGACCCACTACGGCCCCAAGCGTCACCGCCCGGTACAGCAACTCCGGGTACGACAGGACGGGTAGAAGTTTGGAGCGGATCCCGGTTGCACCCGAAAGCGGTCCGCATGCAGCCGATTCGGTCAGAAATGGGAAACAGCCGCAGCAAGGTCCAAGCCGGAGCAAGGTCCGATCGATAGAGTCACTGGCACTGGAGTCGCCACAGATCCACAAAGGAAGTAAGTTTTGTGCTGAGCGAGCATTTTGCTTTTTAATTCCAGCTAATTATATCCGAGGTACCTCAGCACATTTAAGGTATATTGGTCGTACGTTATGTGAAATTAATTCCTTTCATTTTACGCCATCGCAATCTGATAATGCATGCCAAAAATGAAGGGTGCTGGTAGTTCAGTGTTGAAGGGGGCATGGCATCCCCCAGGTGCACTAACTCTGGATTGTGGTTGGGGGGGATTTGGATTAACCCGAAAGCTTTGTCGATGCCACATGTCCAGAGGGGACAGGCACTCGTTCCTTTTCCCTGGACTCAAATGTCTTCCCTGTATGCATGCAGCTGTACCGCCGAGGTGGCTGTAATTTGCAGGTTAGGCAAATAACGGGCCGAGTCCACTCTTCCTGGCACCCTCCTGCTGGTATCTAGGGCTGGGTCTTTATCCTTTTTCTCGTAAATACACGGTGCTAATCGGTGATTCAGGGCTGAGGCGCGCTTCGATGAGTCGCGGCACGTTTGTTGACTGATCACCCCGGAGGATTTGGGATGGTGTGAAGCAGATTCCGAAATACATGCAAACGGCGTACCGCATTATCACAACAATTACTGTGCTTTGACATCACCCAGGACTCTGCTGGAGGTCCGACCCATCTCTATTGACCATGCGGCCAGGGGAGGTCCGGTTAATTAGCCCAGGTTCACCCGACCACACGGTTTTGCCCTGTAGGAGGAAACCAGATCAATAATGTATGCAATTCCACACACACAGTGGGGCTGGGACGCAATCCATCCAACCTTGGAGGCGTGCGGTGACAGTGCTACTCATTGAGTCATCATGTTGCATCTTAAATCTCACTTGATGGTGGAAAATGGCAGGATTAAATGACATTGGTAGTAAATATAATTTTAGCCCAGTGGCACAGGACAAACTGTTTAACCATGGGGTGGGTTCATTTGCATTGATTCTAGCCCAGATTTACAGAACATGCAAATATTGTGCTGATTCTCTGCAAAATAAACTCCAGCAGGATATGAACTAAACAGTTTTATATATAGCATTTTTAGTCTTATAGGTGTCTATAAGAATGACTGGATTGTGAGCTTGATTTAAAACGATATTGGCTCCTATATATCAAATGACTACTGTTACTAACCCTCAGTCAAAATGATCTGTGGTTCTAAATCTGACCCTACTGGCCAGAAACCCTGGTTACTTGCACCATTTGGGTGAGACTGGAGAGCACAGTGGCGTAATCTCTGCACATACTGTGGATTATAGCGGATTACATCTTGTTGGTGATTGAGGTGTGGCAGCAGAGAGCAGTAATCCTATAGTAACACGTCTCTGGGAGCCTGTTTCTTCTGGGAGCCACGGGTAGCACTGGGGTTATGTCCTGATTGGGTAATATTGAGACAGCATGGGGGATTGTGGGAAACTGGCAAGAAATCTATTGTGGGATTATGGAGATGGGGCAAAAACATAAAACAAGTAAGTGGGAAAAATGAGTAATGAGCACTCTGGCCAGGATTTAGTGGGTTTTAATCCTAGATGGGGCACAGAAGACAGGCTTGGAAATAATCTGTGAATAAAAAGCAGTACTGTCCCTCGGTATCCAAGGGGATTGGGCCAGGACCCCTCCAGGAGCACCAAAATCCACAGATACTCAAGTTCCTTATGTAAAATGGCGTAGTATTTGTGTATAACCAACCCACATCTTCCATGGTACTTTAAATCATCTCTAGATTACTTATTTGCATTGTATTAGGTATTATGCTTTGTTAATAGATATTATACTGTATTATTTAGGGAATAGTGACACAGAAAAGAAGTCTGTATATGTTCAGTACAGACGCAGCCATCACATTACATATAGAAATTATAGTTACGAATACAGAAAATATTAATATATTCTTTCTCTTCATTTGTGTGTATTTAGTGTAGTACTTGATGCGTGGCAAATTCAAATTTCTCTTTTTGGAACTTTCTGGATTTTTTTCCCCCCAAACATTGTCGATTGAATCTGCAAATGCAGAACCTGCATCCAGTGGCCGACTGGATATCAAGCTCTGCGTCTAAGGAGCCCTCTTCCTCGTTGCTGCCTGATTTCCACTGGATTGTCTCTTGTCTCACCCCATGTGTTGCAGGGTGGGGAGGCGGTAACTAGGGAAAGCAGTGCTTGTTGAGGCTTGCTGTCGTGCTCTGGATTAGCTGTGAGCTGTCTACAGAAGAACTAGTTTGTGCTTTTACACGGTGTACCAGTACCTAGGAGTAGATACCCCCCACACTGTCTTGGGTTCACTTTTTTGACAGTAAATCCGAGCTAGTCTTATAGGTGATTGACTAACCACACTGCTTTTCTCCACTGGATTGTGAGCTTTGTTGTGAACAAAACTGGCTCCTGTAAATGAGATGGCTGCCCTTATTAAATTACTCTGTACTCTGTAACGGTTAAGTTGATTAAAAATGGGGGTGGTTAGTAAGATAAAAACAAAGGATAAATTAAAGGGATATGTATAAAAATACTAGATGGTGTGTGAACTAGCATTATGTACAGCATACATGTTAGGCAGTTTAAAACATTTATATAATGCAGAGCACACATGTATACAAGACCACCTGTACACAACAACCTTGAGGTGGCCAGCTTTGTCAGTTGTCTACTAATGGCACCTTACTGGGTGTTCCCATGCCACACTGACTCACCTGACTTATAAAGGGATGAAGAAAATCAACTTCTGAGTCACCAATTAAATTGATGTGACTACGGGCAATTTTAATTAAAAATTACTCCCCACACTCTGTCCTATGTAAATGTGCGCACAGAGTTCGATTAGTGATGCACATCTGTTATTGTCTTACTAATTACACACTTTATGGGTAAAAAAAAAGAAGCAGTATTACACTCATAATACACTAATATTGTATGGGGAGAAATGGAAGTATTAATCTATAGGATGTAAGCTGATTTTAAGATGAAGTACCATTGCTGTCTGTGGTTGAATATGATGATGTCACGTTTCATGTAAGGCATAAGTCCCCAGCATTGAAATCCACATTGCTGCAGTTACCCACCATCACCTTGAAATTCACCGGCCATGTGACAAAACTCTAAAGTTGACAGGTATTTAAATACATGGGTGGGGTAGGAAAAAAAGTAAGAATGCAAAATCAGGACAGCCTCTAACAGTGAAAGAACTGTAGAAAAATACTGCCAGCCTTAGTGATTAACGTTTTGAGGTCTGTTACGTCTGCTGGGCAATCACCAGGAGAGGCAGCCCTCTAAATCCTCTGCACTTTAGGCACTGATCTGTCGGTGTTGTATCTGTCTAACCTTGCCACCTTTAATTCTCAGGTCCTGCCTTTGGCTTCTGTTTTCAAACCCATTGATTTGTTCTTTTTTACATGGTTGCAGAAATCCAGGTCAAAATCCACTCGTTAGTATAACTCCCTCTAGTGGCCATTTTGCTTAAAGCAGAGAACAGCAATGATGGCTGCTTCGCAGAAGTGGGTTTCGGCTGTCTGCACGGTGGCGTTTAACCACAGGCGGTTCTAGAACCTCTTAGCAACAGCAAGTTACGGCACCTCCGTAACCGCGCGCTGCGCTCTTTCAGGTCTCAATGACAAGCGATTACATCGACGCGCGTGCCGCCTATTTGCGCGTGTCTCAATGCAGAACAACTGTGGTCTATTGTTCGTGTGCGTGCACGCGCGCGCGTGAGCGAACTAGCTGGCTAATATTCTTAAGCGTTGTTATAGAATTTTCAAGTTGTGCAATTATTTTATTTCTGACTGGCATAATTTTAAACATATCAAATAATGTTGTTTCTGACCAAAACAACTAAGCGGCCCACCGACTGGCCACTACGGGTATACCACGGTCAAATACTAGAATCGCCCTTAATTTCCTAGTGAGCTTTAATTGACATTATCCATGTTTTACACCTATTAATAGCTTCAAAATAGACGTCCTTTGCTGTATTTATATGTATTTGTCCAAATGAGAAATATTATTTGCTACATCTGTGCAAGACAATGCAAGTCGATCTAGCTAAGAGCCTCTGCCAAATACCGTCAATGTAAATGTAAGACAAACAAAACCTAACCTGAAATGAGGTTTTATTTTCCAAAACAAGCATGTATTTGTAAAAGTGCTACCAAGGCGATATTAGTAAAGTGCTCCACTAGGAATTCCTCCACCTGCCCCAGACTGACCCAGAATCAGTGGTGGTGCATAAATTAGGAGGAAGACAAAGGAAAAGAGGAAGGCCAATTTATGTGTTTTGTGGACTCTGTACTGGTTATATGCAGTTGATTTAACGCTAATAGAATTTGAATATTCGTGACAATGATTTGAGTTGTGGTCAGGACCAAAAGGAAGTGCATAGGAGAGAATAACAGACTTGTAAAATCTGGATTCCTTGGGTCTATTTTGAAAGGCTCCTATTTACACAATGTTATGAGCAGAGTCACCTTATGAATTTGGTAGGTTTGTTCATCCCTTTGCATTAACTGGATGCCTTTTTTTGCTGTGTCTCTACATCCGTGTATGTTTGCTTTTGCTTTGTAATTTACTGTGTTGTCTTGTAGTTGTATAAGGTCTGTTACCTTAAGGGGCAGCTGAATGTACTTAACCTGGTCTGAGTCGCACATATTATCAGGCTTAAAAGCTGAAATAAAACTGAAATGTACTACAAGCCACAAAGAAGACAGCCAAAGTGAGTGTTCTGTCTAAACTTAACAATAAAACTAAATTTGATAATGAGGGATTTTTGTGTGTTTGCTGATTTATGTACATTTACATGGATGTATGCTTTTCTGTGTTCATTGTGTCAAATTTTCACAGACTTTTTGAATTTTCGCTGAATTGCTGATGATGTGACATCGTTTGCCAAAAGGCCCGGCCTCACCAGCAGGGCTCGCGTCCCTGGGAGCCGCAGCGCGCTCCTGCAGTTTCAGCACAATGGCGGGTTGTATGTAGAGTTCACCTCTGGGCCCCATGTTCTGTTTGTGCAGGTGGCGATGAGGGCAGAGGGTTGCCCCGGTCGCAGAGTGAGACCACCGCGGGATTGGCTGGAGCCAGGCGGCATGGGCGGAGCAGAGGGGAGCAGAGGCGCCACACCATCAGCAACGGGGTAGACTATGGAACGGTACTAAGCACACAGCCGCAGACCCGGGCATCTGTTCTGTTTTTTGTCTGAGGAAGTGGACCAGCTTTTCATTCTGTCATCAGCCTTCCTGAGTTTCCAGCAGCGGTGCCAGCAGAATTTTTTTCATAGGGTTGCCAATAATTTTTATGGGGTGGTAGAAACACCAAGGAATAATATCAATAATAATAATAATCATTAGAATCTAGCTAGCTCGGTTTATTCCATTCCAGTGTGTTTCGAGTGGAACATTGCTAAATAATTAAAAATACAGGTAATTAATTTAAAATGCAGCAAGAATAATCCCGGCTCGTCCAGGAGAAACCACATGTAAAATCAAAGGTTTTACGGACGTGTTCATTCAGGAGTGTTGTGGTGTAAACGAGTTGACTGCGCAAACTGAGGGCAGGACCTGCCTGTGCGGCTACCGGCCCGGCGGCCTGTGCGGCTGGTGGCCTGTGCGGCTGGTGGCCCGGCGGTCTGTGCGGCTGGTGGCCCGTGCGGCTACCGGCCCGGCGGCCTGTGCGGCTGGTGGCCCGTGCGGCTGGTGGCCCGGCGGCCTGTGCGGCTGGTGGCCCGTGCGGCTACCGGCCCGGCGGCCTGTGCGGCTGGTGGCCCGTGCGGCTACCGGCCCGGCGGCGCACCACAGCTTTCCATGGATTCGCTTATGAAATAAAATCTCTACAGCTGCATTTGGGGGTGGCCACAGAGGTGGCCAGAGGTTTCCAAGGGGTGGCGCCCTTGCTTTCCAGCAGTGTTTCCTGGCGAGCCAGAGATAAGCAGGAGGTTAGGTAACAGAGTTCATTAGGTGAACAGGCGGGATCAGGCTGGGGTTGCTTCGCAACAACTGGATACAACCAGATGAAGTTGTATTTATAGTTTGTAAAATATATCTGCTTCAGGACTGGTCAGTGTCACAGAGTGCCAGCATTGCATTCTGGGTAAAGGGAAAAAAAGACAATGGAAAAAGGGGTGACTGAGGAGCTGTTCCAAGGTCCAGGGGCTTTGTGACCTAATGGCTTTGTGACTGCAAAGTCCCAGGAATCAGATCCTGGGCGGGGTGTCACTGCTGTGCCTTTTTTTGGATGGGGAATGCTAGCTATCGTGAGCTGCCTAATCATACGTCCAGTTATAGGCATGATAAGTATGTAAATCCTGGTTATATAAATCTCCCCCGGGGCGATCGTGTTAGCGATGGGCTAATGCGTAGCCGTAGCCATCGCTAAAGCTGCCTGAATGCGTTGTAATTGTTGTATGGGCCGCTACCCAAACTTGTGTCAACAAGTTATATTCCTGTGCCCTCCCCCTCCCCACTCCCCCCCCCACTCTGTCCCTCCTCTTCTCTTTTCCCCTGTCCTGCCACATTATTCACTCCCCTCTTTCCCCCACTGCTTCCCTCTCTTTTTCCCTCAAAGCAGCTAGACATACTCTCTTCTGTTGTCTCTCTCCTTGCTGCACTCCTTCTTCTGCTCTCTTTCGGCACCGCCCCTTTCCCTCCCTCCCCCCATTCCCCTGTCCCGGCCGGCCGGCCGTGCGGCTGTCCCCATGGTAATGAGTCGGGTCGGGCCAAGGGGCCTGGGAGCAGGGGACTCGCCTGGTCAACCTGGCCCAGCATGGACAGCGGTTTGGGCAGCCTACACGACAGTCTTCATCCCCTTGAGCAGCAGCCTGTGTAGCAGCGAGGCACTGCAGTTTTTCCTCTGGGTGAGTGGGAGGATTAAAACTGGAGGGAGACAGCAGGTAGGACTGGCAGTTGGGCAGTGCTTGGACTGGGAGCCAAATGTTTATCTGTGATGTATGCCGCATGTCAATATTTAGACAAGGGGTTAAGAGGTGAAGCTCTGTAGGAGTACAGGGTGTCCGTGGGCTGATATTTTGACTGACTGCCTGTCTGCTGCTGATAAGATTTGCGATGTTCAGGAGAGCTGAGCTGATGTCTGGGAGGGCACGGGACCCTCGATTTTGCCGGTGCTGAGTGACGTTTTTCTTTTGGAAGATGGATGCAGAAGGGTGAGGCTCTCGCTCGGTGCCCTTCTGTCCGTCTGTGGCTGTGTTTTGTTTCATGGAAGCTTATTGGTGGAGGCCGTGGTGTGACTTTCGCTTTTGGGCCTGTTGGCGATGTTGCGAGCCTAGAAATAGATGTAAGCCGCAAGACCCCAGCTGTATCATCTCCAGCTTCTGCTCTTTCAGCCGTGCAGAATTTCCCCCCATTGTGTAGTAAACCCCCCACCCTGTTCAGCCCTATAGAAAGTGCATTTTTCCGGCCCACCACTCAGACTCACAGCCTGACATTTTGGGTTGCACTTTATTCCCCATATAATGGCTGCCACTTCCCCCACCCCCGTCCCCACCCCACCCACCCCCCACGTTCACCCATTCTCTGGCCGTAGCTCTGATTAATAGGTCCTGGGATAAGTGACCGTATTTCACTGTTGTTTGAAAATATGCTTATCAATAAGTAGCTATTTAAAATGTCGTTAAAAACGGCGTGAAAGGAGCGAATGTGCCGCGTAAGTTAGTGAACAGTTGAAGGTGCGAGGAGGAGGTGCAATTGTGTCCAAAAGCCGGGTTTTACGGAGCGTGAAGCGCTGCCTGCCGTTGCCATGACAACAGGCTGGGAATGGGCCAGTGTTTCAGAATGACTTCAGGAGGAAGCTGCTCCAAGTAGCTGCCAGCTCTATTTCCATATTATGAATCAACGCTGACAGTATTTTAAGTGCATTTTTTTGTCTTTAGAGGCGAAACTCCTTGTCATTTGAATTCCCTGAAATGAAATGACCTCCAGGCACCTCAGCAACGGATTACCCATAATGCATTGCTACAAAAGGTGAATAAGGTCCCATCTTCCTTCTTTGCCATCACCTAGCTGAAGCAGATGAAGGAACTGGAGCAGGAAAAGGACTCCTTGCTTGCTGGGCTGGACGTCATAGAACGGGCCCGGGAGTGGTACCAGAACCAGATCCAGAATGTGGCAGAGAAGCAGAGGCAAATGGGCCAGACCAACCCCAGCACGGTGAATATGATCCTGATTCTGCTGCTTGCATCCAAGCTATCAAAACCGCCTCAGGTTAATCTTAAAATAATGGCCGGGCTGACTAACGTTAGCTGCCACCAGCATGGTAACATGATGCCCCACCAGTGTGGTTAGTAAGACCTGACACACTGTTTTCTGTTCTTATTTCGACTATCATCACCTCCAGGATCTCTTCCCGGAGTCCGGTCAGGGCCGTCTGAACCTCCTGCTTCCTAAGCTGCAGGACGTCAACCGCTGCCTGAGTGATCTCATCTCCTGCTCCGGAATGGTTAGTGAGAGTCGCCCTGTTTCATGTTTCACCTTCTTGTCGGTTTGTCGGTGCTTCCAACATCTGTTGGTAACTCTGCATATAACAAATGCACACTGATCCTGCTGAAAAAATTTCTAACATGTTTGCCTTATGTTACCTGGTTTTAATGGATAGTTACTTTCTTGTGTGGTGGGCCAAAGCTAGCACTGTCTCCACCCTTGGGGTCCCTTTCCTGAAGTTAGCAGATATTCACTGAGCAAAGGCCTCTGTATTGAGCAGGAATTTCAAAGTCACATTTTTTTTTCCTCCTCACTTGTGTAGCCCATCACATCTCATGGTGCTCCCCCACCGGCCATCCCCTTGAACCCACAGCCACCTCCCCCAACTGCACCAAATGCCATTCAGAGATTGAAGGACCAGAACCGGCTCCTCACCCAGGTCAGACTCTGCTACAACCCTTGACATTTACACAATCATCAAAAAAATCAATAAGCCATTGTTTTCTGCAACCCTGCTCCAGTTTTATCTCTGAATCTGCCACTGAACAGTCTTTCCTGTCCTTTTCTCTGCCTTTTCTCTTCCCAACACCATCCCTTCCCCTGTTCCTCTGCTTTTCGTTTGTGCTCAGGAAGTGACTGAAAAGAGCGAGCGGATTACCCAGCTAGAACAGGAGAAATCTGCTCTTATCAAGCAGCTTTTTGAGGCACGAGCTCGTAGTGCCCATGACAACAGCACTTTGGACTCCACCTTCATCTGAGTCCACCCAAAGGGGCGGGGACAACCATAGGCTCCGCCTTGCCCTGGCCACTCCTGTGACTGGAACCCCCCCTAAGCTCCGCCTCATCAGGCCACTCCCATGACCTTGCCTACCTAGGCTCCGCCTTCATCTGGCCACTCCCATGACCATGCCTACCTAGGCTCCGCCTTCATCTGGCCACTCCCATGACCTTGCCTACCTAGACTCTGCTGTAATCTGGCCACTCCCATGACCTTGCCTACCTAGACTCTGCTGTAATTTGGCCACTCCCATGACCTTGCCTACCTAGGCTCTGCTGTAATCTGGCCACTCCCATGACCATGCCTATGTAGGCTCCGCCTTCATCTGGCCACTCCCATGACCTTGCCTACCTAGGCTCTGCCTCATCAGGACACTCCCATGACCATGCCTACCTAGGCTCCGCCTTCATCTGGCCACTCCCATGACCATGCCTACCTAGGCTCCGCCTTCATCTGGCCACTCCCATGACCATGCCTACCTAGGCTCCGCCTTCATCTGGCCACTCCCATGACCATGCCTACCTAGGCTCCGCCTTCATCTGGCCACTCCCATGACCATGCCTACCTAGGCTCCGCCTTCATCTGGCCACTCCCATGACCATGCCTACCTAGGCGCCGCCTTCATCTGGCCACTCCCATGACCATGCCTACGTAGGCTCCGCCTTCATCTGGCCACTCCCATGACCATGCCTACCTAGGCTCCGCCTTCATCTGGCCACTCCCATGACCATGCCTACCTAGGCTCCGCCTTCATCTGGCCACTCCCATGACCTTGCCTACCTAGGCGCCGCCTTCATCAGGCCACTCCCATGACCTTGCCTACCTAGGCTCTGCCTCATCTGGCCACTCCCATGACCTTGCCTCCCTAGGCGCCGCCTTCATCTGGCCACTCCCATGACCATGCCTACGTAGGCTCCGCCTTCATCTGGCCACTCCCATGACCATGCCTACCTAGGCTCCGCCTTCATCAGGCCACTCCCATGACCTTGCCTACCTAGGCTCTGCCTCATCAGGCCACTCCCATGACCATGCCTACGTAGGCTCTGCCTCATCAGGCCACTCCCATGACCATGCCTACCTAGGCTCCGCCTTCATCTGGCCACTCCCATGACCATGCCTACGTAGGCTCCGCCTTCATCTGGCCACTCCCATGACCCAAGCTTCACCTTCACCTGACCCTTTGCGAGACACTGGCACGATGCTTGCCCCTCTTCTCCCTCTACTTTTTGTACTATGGAGTTCTTCCAGGGATGAACCCTACTTCCATCACTTGAAAAAAGCTTCTTAATAAGAGGCTTATATTGGAAATACATCAGTCACTTTCCAAGTTGGAGTGAATCCCATTAAACTCTTTTATTACCTTTTTAATGAGAAACTATTTTCACCCTTGGTTTGTTTTAAGCTATCCCCCTTAATGGAGTGATTTAATTCTTCATGAATTTAATTAACCTAATAGTGGCTATACACTTCCTTATGGATGGTTGGTATTCAAAGCCGACAGGGAATATTTCGGCAGTGCTGGTGGCTTTTGCCAAACCAAGAAGACGACAACCACTCATCCTTCGGACCTTACCATTAATATGGATGGATTGGCTCAGTGCTACATTTTTGATTAAATATCAACACCCCCCACCCCCCCCCAAAAATCCCTTCAGTGAGTGTGAATGACCTGAGAAAGAGCAAATATTCCCCAACGGGGGAACGTGTGGGCGGGACGAGAAAGGAACTTGCATGCTGAAGAGGTTTGCGGCCTTGAGCTGTGACCTTCATCCGATTGCACCCCCCACGGCAAATGGAAACGGAAGTGACTGGAAGGTGGTGCAGTTGGCATCGCGGAAGTGTTTGTGTTTGATGGAACAGGACCGATGTTTTGCGACCCCCCCCTCTCTCAAGTTGGTGCGAGTGTGATGCTGGGGAAGAGGTAGGTCACTGTAGGTCGAACAAGCTTGAGTTGGATCTGCATGTTGTGATCAGCTCTAAATTGGATTAAGTAATAGGGAATCGCAGTACATTCTCCATTCTACCCCTCCATAACCAGTAACTCCCAATCTTGGTGGCGTACAGATTTCTTCCAGGGACTGTGTCATCCCTGAATGGGACGTCTGTTTACACTACATACTGCATTGTGCTGATATTTCAGGCCACACAGACATGCTGCTGTCCCCCGTAGTCTGTAATCTGCAGATAATGGTTTTAAGGAAACTGACTGTTCAGTGTTGGTGTTCTGAGGGACTGTGTTTTGGAGCTTATTTGTATGCTGTTGCTTTTGAGGGGGGATGAACCAAAAAACTGCAATGGGGGTGCTCTCCTTTTTGAAAATGTGGTCCAAAGAATGTAGGAAGCCAATGGAAATTTCCATTTCTCGCAAATGCAGATGGCATTTCTGCATATGCAGTACGTACTGTTTACATATTAATTAGTCTTGTTTGACTGATGGATGCTGTGTCTTGTCAGAGAAGGCTATGACCCTTACCATCAAACAGATGTTTACACATCCTGCATTTTTAGATTAGAAAACATTCTATCTTTCATGTGTTACGGCAAAGCTCATTTAAAATGACTAAAAGTGGATTTAAATATATATATATATTATTTTAAAATGATATATTGACTTTACCCATGACTTTACCCATAAGATAAATATCTTTAGTAGGTTCCGTATACATTGTAAATTAGTGTCACCAATAACGTAGTTTTTTCATGAGCCCATTTATGTACATGTGAGTTTAAGAATGAGTTCAAATTAGATCTAAAAAAGGAGAAAAATCCTTATTTACAGTTATATAACTATTTAGTCTGGATAAACATAAAGGCACGCAACAAATATCAAGGAGTTAGAAAGCTGCCAACAACAACATAGACCCCCGAGTACAGCTTCTAACCTTTTTTTATTACTAATTGATCTTTTTGACATGTTTTAGCAGTATTGCAAAATTGAAACCACTGTCCTATACTTGACAGGACTGTCAACTCCTGCTTGACCGCAAGGTTACTGAACCCATACATGCACCACCGATAACCTAAGCGAATTGTATTCTCCTTATCAGGCGTGTTGTGTTAGCCGATTGCTGTGGGAAGGTGCAGGAGTGATACTTGAGAAAGATTCTGAATGTATTAAAATGTTTTTTCTTTATCCTACCTGCGCTTTGCATTGTGTTTTTAAATTATAACTCATATTTGAACTTGTACGAGTATAGAGAAATGGTGAGAGATCCTGGTCACTTTTTGAACAGAGCTGTATGCATTTGTATGTCAGAGCAGACTGGTCATGTTTTATGGTTCCATCCATCCAGCCTATTCCAGGAGAATTCACTCCATTCACAGGCGTTTTCTTCTGTCATTCTGTTTAAGTCTTCGTTTACCTGCTGTCGCTTGTAAATAACAATAAAGCATGAAGTACGTAGCACTTAAATGTGTTCCATGTAATATCTCTTTAATTTCCCAACACAATTGGAGAACTGCTCGTTTATTGATTAGGGACTAAAATCTCACACATTGCAGTTCTCCAGACACTTTACATCAAATGAACAAGAAAACTTTGAGCTGCAGTGGGTTTCTTAGTCGATCAGTCAGATAAGTCATAACTTATGAGACTAACTGTAATTGATTATCAGCTGGAGAAACAAATATCCTCCCCATACAAGCAAGTAACAGGAAAAAATATATATTTATTGATATTAAATGTTTACGGTGACAATAGAAATGACATCGAGGTTCAAAAAAACCTACTTAATGACAGGTTCTTCGCTAGGGGCCCCTACCTAACTTGTGTAAATGACATGTCTAGTTAGCGATCAGATAGATCAGAAGCAAGCATCAACAAGCCAGCCAATTGCAATATTAGCAGGTGGATACAACCAAATGTGTGGAATAGAACTCTTAGTCAGAATTCACAATAAACTAACAGCTATTTCGTGCATTTTGTAGAATGGAGTCAACCGCTATCATTAAATTGCATTTACTTCAAATGAGAGTCTCTCTTTTCATGTCCTGAAACAGCAATAGACTAGTTTAAGTGGGAATGCTTGCCACTGATGTACACCTTAGCAATGGACACAGACCTTCTAACCACTGAACCTTATGAGACCTTGCACTCCATTAAAGTCACCGCAGTCTGCACCACCTGAACGTCGGAATCATGCCTTGGTTCCGAGGTGTTGAATGGACTCTGACACTGGAAACACTCCCATCAACAAACAGAGTATCGAAGCCTTCAGCTTTGCAATCTGCCAAGTTAAAGTGAAAATGTGATGTGCTTTTGGCTACGATTAAACCATACTATGGAGCACCATGAAAGCAGTGAGTTTTACCGGGTCTGTTAATGTGCTTGGTGCTGATGACATCGCTGCCACCCTGCGGTCTTCCCCTAAGGGCCTTGTTTTCCTAAACTCCATGTTATCATTTCATAGCCGTGTCACGACTTTCTTGAGGATCCGAGATTTGAAAACCAAGAAGTCCAGTTATTTTCTCTTTATACCTTTATCAGACATCACTCCACCTTAACATGGTTGACAATGTTCTCTGGATCCTCATGTTGGCCAACAGCTTTTCCAGACCTAATACATTCATATTAAGCTTCATTGGCAGGGGTGCGATTTATTTGTCTTACATGCACTTACACTTCATGTATATTTGCCTAATGAATAAAGTCAACTGCCACATACTCAATAGACTTGCTTTAGAATTGAACACCAATAAAACTTAATTGTTTAGCCAAAAATCTATAAATATGGCACCAAGAGAGCAATCTGGGGGTGTAGAAAAGCCAGCTCACCTCCTGGTTTATCCGCCACCTGTCATCAAACCCGCCACGTCATCCACGTGTAAGATGTTACACTTTGTTACACTGACTTTCAGAAGTGTACCGTCCGACTGTTGCATCACTTGTTTACGCCGCATTTCCGACAGGCACCCATTGCCTGTTGCATCAGCACTGATTTGTGCCCATCATTACAGTTTCTTGGTGTTTTCCACCAGCTGATTAATTTTCATTATCATTCATTTGTCTCACAGTGTCCATTCAGTGCCAGGAGCTCCAGGTGGGTCTTGCAACAATGTTTTGTAGTTCAAGAACCTGCACCCTCCATTGCAAAGAAGAAGGAACCTAAGACCAGTCCACCAGCAGGCAATTTCCACTCGTCTCTCCCACTGACCTCCATGGCCTGGCCGCAGTTCCGGTGGTGCTTGGCCACACTGTACGTCGTCCTTTTCTCTCGTCTTTGGTCGTGACTCAGCGCAAAACTTACAAACGAAGGTTGACGACAGACTGACTGTGACATCCATACACTGCCATCGTGCTCACGGGTAAGACCAGTCTGATTTCACCATGTAGAGAGCTGGCCTCTATCTGTGTACTGGTATCATACCACAACTACAATTAACACTATTAGTTTCAGGAATGCTAATGCAATTAACACAGCAATTTGGGAATGATTTACAGGTACAATAAAACGGAGAGATTCTAATTTAATTTCTCCATTTACAAAAAATAAAATGAAAAACTGAGCATTGTACATTAGTTTCATACACATTAATAGGTTTTATCATTTACTTTTTTTTTTGTTGTTGCTAGATTTATATATAGGCCTATTTCAACACAGGTGTATGTTCCAGCTGTAATTAATTATACAGGCATTGTCCAGTTGGGGATTGAATTCTTTTAATCTTATTCGCCGTACAATTACATTTACAAATTGATTCCATAGTTTTGGGGTGAATTGTACTGGTAAGAAAGCTAAAAGTAAACGTATTTTATTTATTCGAATGAAATCATCGCTATCAATGCATGTCATTTTGCATACTCAAAACAATAAAAAAATTAAATTAAAAAACAAAACACTCGCCAATGCGGGAAGGTAAACAGAGTACTGTGTATTTCTTTTGTTCCCTTTATATGTGCCTATTATTAGATTATTAGACAAACAATGAATGCGATAAGAATAAATACATTTAATTTTCCACGCAACCATATACTGTATATGCGACTGGAAGATGGATGAATGGACTAACAATCGCACTTGGAAATGCAGTCGGAAAAGGCGTCGTTTCATGCTCGGCTTTGGCTCAGACTCCTCTTTCCACTTTTAATAAAAAAAATCATGCTAATCATGGACATGAAGTAAAACTAGACCCAATATTAATACCGTGGGCGAGAATAAATATTTGCTATAACAGGTCAATTCATAAACAAATTCATATTTAAACTGGATGCCATATATTTGATTTTGGATAAATTAGAAAGGCCGACTTCTCATAAAATTTACCTGGATGGAAATTTTATAAACGGCGATCGCACAGAAATTTATCATAATTTACATACGCATGCACATGGATAGCACATTAAGGTACTGTAGGCGCATGAATGAAGAGATTAGCATTGACTTTTTGTAATTAATTAATTTTAAGAACGCCCTAATTACAAATTTAGCACAACTGGGTATTAAATGTGACAGTTGGTATAGGACACCAGATTCGACGTGATCAAAAGTTTGCTGCACTGAATTCTCGTTAAGTAACACACCTATGAAACAGTTATTACAAATGCATGACGTACTCTTCCTACAAAGGATTATGAAAAATGACCAGAAAAAGTGTAGATCGCAAGCCTTTACTAGATATGCGGTTATTGAAGCTGGATGGAGAGAAACCGAAAAGTATTATGCTTAGGCTACTTGTAACGAATCATGTTATTCGTGTTAATTTGCAGTCAGCAGCTGGCATGTCTGTCCATACTGTTATCCTGAAGGACGCACTTTAAAGACTTAAGCGAAGTCTTCCGAGTCCGCATGTCCAACAGAATTAATTTTCTCGCAGACTCGTGCATCTCTAGACTTACGATGGTATTTTAATAAAGTGGAATTTAATAATGTAGATTAAGAAACATATACGGCGCGCTGGAGAACAAAGAGAGGAAAAGGTAAATATATACGTGCAATGTCGAGCTTAATACGAAGGACGTAAAACAGAATTGACCTAGTCTATAATTTATAAGAACGCAAAGGATATTCAGAAGGATATTTAAAATATACTTTTAAGAAAAACCGAGGGGCTGTTTTTTCGTGTGTGGAAATGAAAAAGACTCCGTTTGGACACAATGCGTCTAATGCACAAATCACTGGTACTGGATAGAAGAATTCATCATTTGTACGCGTGAAAGATCCTCAAGATGGGCTTCTATAACGAAGTTTCTGAACCTGGTCCTGATTTAAGCTTAAGTTGGCTACTTATTCGCAGCTTCCGATTCATTTGGCTTCTTATTCGACAGCGTCTCGTTTTGCGACTGAAGTTAGCTCCTTATTCGCGGCTTTAGTAGCGGGAGCGTTCACGGTGGTGAAAGCTGCGCAATTTATCATTGAGAAATTTTCTAAGTGAATTTCAACGTTGGAACTTACACATACAATGAAAATGATTTTCATGAAAATTATTGGTATTTTTTCTTAAAGTACGCGGTCCACGCGTTCACTTTTTTATTTATAATTGTATTTATTTATTGATTCATGTAAATGCACCATGTTCATAACGCTGTATGCCGGTGTATATTGTTGTATTAACAATAAACCTCTCTTGCAATATGACACCTGAATAAAACATCATATTCTTCTCAATACACAACAGGTACCTCATTATATAAAAAAGTGAAATTGTGTTGACCCAGATTGATTTAACACGGTAAAAATCAGATATTGTACACATTAGTTTAAATCAGCTGCCAGGTTTCCAGTTATTTTGGAGGCCTAAACCTCTCTGGACCGGGCAAATATGAACTTCTCAGTACACATCAGGCACCCAACTATATAGAAAAAGTGACATTGTCCTGGCCCAGACTGATTTAATACTTTAAAAATCAGATGGAAACGAAGCATGTCATACTGTAATGCACAGTGAATGAGAAGCCAGGTTTCCATGCCCATTGATATACCTTAAACCTCTCTGGGCAGTAGGATCACACATGCAATAATACAATGCCTGGATTGGCGAGCTCAGGACGAGGAGGCACTATGTACACCACAGATGAGGAGCAGACGAGAGGCACCTGGGATCATCCACACGAGGGCTGAAACGAGAGGCACCTGGGATCATCCACACGAGCGCTGAAACGAGAGGCACCTGGGATCATCCACACGAGGGCTGAAACGAGAGGCACCTGGGATCATCCACACGAGCGCTGAAACGAGAGGCACCTGGGATCATCCACACGAGCACTGAAACGAGAGGCACCTGGGATCATCCACACGAGCGCTGAAACGAGAGGCAGGGTTAAACAAGGAACAGGTGTGGCTCATTAGCGCCACACCACGGGGGAACACAGGGGAAAAAATCATGTGGGGCGTGACAGCACCCACCTCTCAATATATGGTAACATCAGTGTTCGTACCTCTGAAAAGGTCCAGTGATAAAAATGTATTATTGTTCTTATTCCACAAAATAAGATAATTTGCGCAAAAAATTGCAAAAACAAAAAGTAGATAATGTCCCACTCACACCTCACAGTTTTGGGACAAAGAGCAGGAGTTGGGGGTGTAATAATGGTAAATAAAAAAGTAAATATGGGGAAACTTCTAATGTTTTTACTTTACACACCTCCTTGCGTTTTATTGCCTACTTAAATTTGCCCAGCAAATCAATCTTTCATTCTCCACAAAAAAAAAAAAAACGCACTGGCAGTCTGGCAAGTTTCACGGCCGGCACTGGTGATATTAGACAAAAGTACATTGGTTATAGGTCAAATTTTCCAATTCATAAACATGGAGACACAATCAAAAAACGTTGTTCTTGCTCCGCTCTAAATATCAAGGATACATCGGTTGCATCCTTGCCAGGAGACCAGTCCCATAATTCATTACTCCCCTGGTTCTTTCTTGGGAAGCAAATTAGCAATACCACTCTTTCCAGATCCACAAGTATGATCTTTGCATTCTTGGTCTAGACTGGATTAGGAACTAAAAGGAGTCCCTCCAAGGGATTACAATTGGACCCAGTTCTTGTGGTGTGAATACAACAAAAGGTTCTGGTTCCTGAAAAAAGTTCCCGTGGTGTGAAAGCACCCCAAAGGTAGGCGAGTACCTGGAAGTGCAGTACGTTTATTACTCTAATCCAAAAATGGACATTTGCTAATAACAGTGCTATTATTTGTTTATCACTAGCAGTAACAGCTGGAAAAAATAGTGTACCTAATATTAATTTTGTTTTTTTTCTCCCTGTGTATTAACAGACTATCTGTTTCTAATCTTACCTGAGGAACTATCCAAGGAAGCTTCCTCATAGCTGGTCAGCATGGAAATTCACTACATCAACAACTCTGTTATATTTATAAGTAAACAGTTCAATGCCTCAGGTCAGGAATTGACCTTATTTAAGCAGTGCGAACACATGCCTGCCATGATCATTTTTTATTTGAGCCTGCAGTATGTTAACATGTTCTTGGGAATCCCAGCCAACTTGATGGTTTTGTGGCTTCTGCACAAAAACAAAGCGGACTCCTCGACCTCAGACATCTTTATTTGGCACCTGGCTGTTCTGGACACCCTCTTCTGCCTCATCCCTCCTCTGGAATTGGCCAACATCATGTACCTGACAAGCAGCAGCCTCCGGTACGTGCTACGCCTCTTCTACGGCATCAAAGACTCATCCTCGCTCTTCCTCTCCTGCATCTGCTTGGACCGCTACATGGCGGTGGTCCACCCCATTACCTTTGCGGCGCTGAAGGACCGCCAGCACCGGTCAGTGTGCGCCGCGGTTGTGTGGGTCCTCACACTGGCTTACGCGGCAGTCAAGTGCACGGGAACCATCGTAAAATTCGAGAAGGCTTTCACTGTCATGATCCTGGCCACCTTCGCTGTCATGCTGTTCTGCAACCTCTCCATACTCTTCACCCTCCGGCACTCTGGACCAGCTCGGGATGTGATGCACCCGGTCAAGAAGAAAGCCTTCAAGATGGTCCTCATCATCCAGACCATCATCATTTTCAACTATTTGCCTCCTGTGGCGCTCTTTCCATTTCAGGAGTACTTCTCTCACGATGTCTTCCACTGTTACATCAACTACCTCACCTTTGGATTCATGGATATCAGCAGCACCATCCAGCCCATGCTGTACCTGTCAAAGGAGAAGCTGTCTTGCTCACCCAGGTGCTGCTGTAAAAGGTGCTTTGACCAGGAGATGCATGAAGTCTCAACATAAAACAGCAAAGGTTTTTGGTTTATGTCTAGATTAAGTTTTTTCCGTAAGTACTGTTTTTTTGTTACAAACTTAAATGTTAACATGTAGCTACATAAATCCTCACAAATTTGCATCTTTATTATGATAGATACATAAATTATCCCTGTCATCCTCGCACAAAGTGCAGAAGGCTTCAATACTTGATGTCAAAGAAAAACTGTACATTTGACAGGTTCATTTTGGAATTCCAGGTCTCTGTGTTCTTCATAAACAAACAGCTTTCATTACTTGTCAACTGTTTTAAGAACAGGTAACATTAAATAAATTGTACTTTGAATGTTTTTCTGTTGCACTTGCTGGTCCTTGAATAGTCTTAATAGGTTTTTACTTTGTTAATAGTTATATATGCAGTTGTGTACCCATTGGATTGCTCCTGCTCCAAAACTGCTTATATTTGTACCTGGACATTCACTGGAATCTCAGCTTAACTGTGCTTATGGCTAATTGACTCCTAGCTGTGCATGTCTGTTAAATATGTAAATATAATGTGTGACGCATGGTGCATGCTGGGTTCCATCTGAACTCGCAACTTGGAAATCCCGAGTTCCTAGTCGGAAATTTCAAATAGAATGCCCCCCTGAAGTCAGAATTCTGACTCGTATTTGATGAATATACTGTATCAGATACTAGATTGTAACAAAATACTTTTTTTCTTAATGGGAACTTCAGTCAGTCATTACAAAGCAGCCTTCCTGCCTAATTAGTTTGATTATTTTTATTTGACAGCACAAACATATTTCAGGCTTGCCTGTATCATAAATTTCTGTCTGCAGCCTTTGGAGAGGGAAGAATATTTACTCGTCCTTCTGCTTTTCAATCAGACTCTCCATCTAATAACAGATACATGGATGCTGGGGTTAGTCTGGGCTGTAATTCACCCCTCTGCACCTTTCACGGTGTGTTGACCACATGCAAATATGAAGACTTTTCAACATTCACCCTAATGACCCACTAAGACCATTGGACAGCCACCATCAAACACAGCAATCTGATTGGAGGTTTCCACCTCTTCTGATTTGTCCATAAGTTACATCTAATTATATGTCAAACACAATCTCACAGTACAGCACTGCGTGGATCAGATAAAGGCCATAACCTACCTACAGCACATATAAAGTATCTAAGGTTAAAGCTGCAGACTCAGTGTGGATCTAAGCACATCTGTGACACGCCTACCTGTACCAACTCTAATTAGATGCACTACATCCACTAGCCATGTATGTTTCTATACATTTACAAATGATGATGTATGCAGCAGAACAGGGATGTAAGGTACAACACATCACACACGGCACACACACTACGGGGATTTGCTCTGTCTGTTTTGGTTGCTGATTCTGAGCCTCAGGGCCACTGATATTCTCTTCGTTTAGAGCAAACGCCTCGTCGCCCATGTGGATTCTCATATGCTTTTTCAGGATGGAGCGAGATACAAGCAGGAGAAATAGATGGTTTGTGCTTTAGAAAATCATGCAAATCATAAACATGTAGCAAAGCTGGGAACAATATTCTAGTGGATGAAACAAACATAAATATTGTGGCCCCGGTACATGGCTTTCATACGCCAGTAGGGGCAAACTTTGCCAGGACTGTGGAGTTATGCAAATATAGTATGTACATTTGCATTGCCCATATCCTTCATGCTGGTTGTGTATTTGTTTAATATTGTTAGTTCTGTCCTTTAAAGTAGTGATTATATTGAACCCTGTTTCCTCCGTTGTACCTGTGTAACGTGTTACCTGCTCCTCATGTCTCTCGCTACCCAAATATTTGTTCACCGTATGTTGCTATGCCAGTAAAATTGTAACCTCTGTCATATTTCATATGTTATATGTAGTAGTGTTAACAGAGATAAGTGCTTCAGCTATGTGTTGTGTCCTTTTCAAGACAGCTAATAAAGAACAACTAATAAAGCATTCCCTGCGTCCTGCCTGCAACTCGGAAATGGCACATTTATTTGGAAATACTATGCATAAACAAATTCATATTCAAAGTAAGTATGTTGGTAGTTTATATAGCACCTTACAAGATCAAATGTCACAAAGTGATTCACAGAAAATAAAACAAAGATATTCAAGCGTATATAAAATATGAAGCCCTTAAGAGGACATGGGAGGAGAAAAAAGTAATGGAAGAAGGGTTCTGTATGTGATAAAAGGCCTATCAGTAAAAAAACAAGTTTTCAGACTCTGTTTAAGAGTCCACACCGGACCTGGAACCTGTGGATGTAATTTAACTGCTAAACTGTCATGAAGTTTAGGGTTACATGGATGATGATTTTATAAATGACGCTCACAGGTAAATGCATCTACATTTTTATATGCTTGCACATGGATAGGACACTCAGTTACTGTAGCCTTATGAATGAAGAGGTTAGCAATAACATTTAACAGAAATGTGCCTGTTAAGTTAGTTTCAAAACAGACCTAAATGTAGCTCAGCTGGGCACTAAATGTGAGTTTGTATATGTCACCAGGTAAGACCTGACCTAAAGTTTACTGCAATGAATTCTCATTAGATAAGACACTTATGAAAGGGGTATGACAAAAATACGACTCTTCTTATAAAGGATTATAAAAACGATAGAAGAAAACCAGAAAAAGTGAACGTTGACAGCTTTTACTGTATGCATGGTTATGGAGGAGGGATGGAGAGAAACCTAAAAGATTTATGCTTAGGCTACTTATAACGACAGTCGTGATATTCGTGTTAATTTGCAGTCAGCAGTTGGCATTTGTGTCCATGCTGTTATCCTGAAGGATGCACTTCAAAACCTTTTTCAAAGTCTTCCAAGTCGATTAGTCTAGATGGACAGCCTTGTCCATCTCTAAGCATATGATGATGTTTTAATAAATAGTGCTATTTAATTTGAAAAGGCAGTGATTTGTAAATTTACTTTGTCTTGTATTTCATTGCAGACAGTATGAACACAAGATTTCATGTGTTTTCTGGTCAACTCTGTTTGTAAATATTAGTGCTGGGCAACGATTAAAATCTTTAATCGTGATTAATTGCATGATTTGTCTGATTAATCGTGATTAATCGCAATGTTATGCGCAAAATTTAATAATTAATTCAAAAGTAGTGTTTTGTGCACTTTATTTTAACCCTCTGGGGTCGGCGGTCCCGCCTGACAGAAATTTCGCCAAATCATTTAAATAAGACTGCGAGTTTTTGTCATATACACATTTAAAAAACACCCTCAGAAACTTTGGACGGTCTACTTTTCAAATATATATAAGTAGAAATTGTTGCCATTTTCAGCAGCGATTCTTGTACCTGTGTCCATGGCTCAGTGTGCTAAGCCTGTCTGCCTGTAATCACAAGATCGCCAGTTCAAACCCATCCTATTTAGAACGTGAATAGCGATCTTCAGCTGAGAGCAGTCCTATACACTCCTGATGCAAGTAAGACAAAGAAAGGTGGTACAGTTTGCCTTTTTTCCTATTTAACCTAATTTAAAAAACTTTAATACTTCCAACAATGGAAGTTTTGAAAAGAAGACCGATTACAGATTTAGTCAGTGTTTTTTTCATGATTCTACATAATGATTTCAGCGAGATATAAACTGAAATACACAAGAAAGATACGCGGTTGACGATGCCCTCGTCCCGAGTGTTAATAATAGTCACTGCATCATATTTATCGCTTTCTATATTTATATGGTCACAGTTTCATTTTTCATTCCATCTACCAATAAACTGTGAAAGGGATTTTATTGTTGCTACTTTCTTGCGTTTCAATCAATATTCATTGTGAAAGCCACTGACTTTGAGGAAAAAGAGTGTCATTCCAAAATTCTAACACTTTAGTAACCAAACCACATAAAATTTCAGAATGTCTCTTTCACCTATGTGTAGCCAACCCCTGTGTCTAAGCTTCAGAGCTCAAAAGTCTTACCTAGAAATGTCTATAATGTGATTTTTTACAATTTCTCAGCATGTCTGAAAATAGGTTTTTGAAAAGTATATGTTTAAAGATTTTAACAAAAAATAGAATAATAACATTTTAAGTGGTCTCAGATTATTGGTGCTGAGTTTGTGCTGAATAAAAGCACATGTAACAATGCAGCAGTCTTAGCCCCACCCCAAATGCTCTCATTGATTGAAACGCGTGATGAAGCCCATTCCAAGCCAGTACTGATCAACATCCCTCCCCTCCTGTGACCCATGGTTTGTAGGTGTATTCAGAGCAGAGCATGTGAGCGGAGTGGAGCGGTGAGAATTTCCGCTCCTCGCTCACGAGGCTGTTGGCTCCGCCCGCTCCTCCGCTCTAATTCGCACTAAGCCGCTCCGCTCAACACCGTTCCTCGCTCCACTAAAATTTCCTCCCGCTCCAGTCAAATCGCTCCACGCTCGCTCCAATTTAAAAGAGGGACAAATAATCTGCATGCCTTACAAAAGTCACCTTAAACCGAAGCCTTATGTCATAAAGAAATATGAGCAACGGCAACATTGCCAGTCAGAACAGAAAATATTTATTTTTAAGCAACATATAGACAACAGACAGGTTTGGCAATGGCATTCCACGCAAAAATAGGCTTAAAAATAAAGGAATCAGTGGGCTTAATAGCCTAAATATACATGCACGTTTTAAATTTCTCAATTTTTTTCTGTTGATGCTGCTGCTGCGTCTCTCTATAAAATAAAATTTCACTGACAGCGTTACGTGAAATTTAAAAAATCCTATTAGACCTACTTTGAATGACAAAATGAATTAATTTTATTACCGATCTTTACTTTATAGGCTTTTATACTTTAATTTACTATAGACTTGATATGCTACAACCATATAAAACTTGCTCGCGTTTTGCTTTGGCTTCCGCCTGTTCGTGTAGCACCCTCTCATGTTTCTGAGAAAAGTGATTAGAAAGTGAATCTTTACTCACTGAAACAGTTTCACCACATTATTGTTCTTGCTCTACATTATTGTCATCTATACGTTTTTTAAGAATAGTACACTTGTATGATTTATCAGTTTCCTTTGTGAAATACTTTGCGAATTCCATCTCGTTCCAATTTGTGTAACAGTCTTGATAATTGTACAGATGAATTCTGGGTAGATTTGGGCGCGCCTCAGAATCGTAGTGTGAGCGGTATCGGAGCGAAATTGGAGAGACAGAGTGACCGCTCCAGCCTTAATTAAAAAACCGCTTCGCGCTCTGACCAAATTCAGCCGGCTCCACTCCGCTCACATGCTCTGATTCAGAGCCAGCGAGCAACAGACTTTAAAAATAATACTACTACTAATATAATAAACTGCGTTAATTCGCGATAAAATAATTGTCGGCGTTAATAAAGTACTGCGTTAACGCGATAATAAGGCGTTAACTTGCCCAGCACTAGTAAATATATATCCATTCCTGCCTTTAAGGTTTGCAACGCATTCCAAAAAAGGTTGTGAATTAGCCACTCTGTACAACAGATTATTTGCTATATGTATTTAAGATCACAATCTTAAAGATGTAGGATGTCCATTTGTCTGCATGTTATGTTATTACTAAAGCAATACAAACTTAGGGTGACCAGATAATCCATGTCAGGGAGGACACTTTGAGCTACTTCGGGTTTTACAAACTACTTTCAAATTGAAAGGCTCCTGTGCTCGGCTAAATAGTTCAGCTCTTCTTGTGCTTTGACTGGTTTGTTTCCTTGACTGAAAGACTCATCCAGCTGTTTCACGTTAGCATTAGTGACACATGCATGATTATAGGAGACTGACCAATCAGCACACAGCAAGAGCTCAGTGCTCAAGTGAAATCCAGGTCCTTTTAATTGAAATGGTAATTTACAATTCCTGTCCTAGCTCAGAGTGTCCTCCCTGACATGGATTATCTGGTCACCCTATACAAACTAAAAAAACATGACCAAAGTTACTTGATATGGGTATTATACACTCACCTAAAGGATTATTAGGAACACCTGTTCAATTTCTCATTAATGCAATTATCTAATCAACCAATCACATGGCAGTTGCTTCAATGCATTTAGGGGTGTGGTCCTGGTCAAGACAATCTCCTGAACTCCAAACTGAATGTCAGAATGGGAAAGAAAGGTGATTTAAGCAATTTTGAGCGTGGCATGGTTGTTGGTGCCAGACGGGCCGGTCTGAGTATTTCACAATCTGCTCAGTTACTGGGATTTTCACGCACAACCATTTCTAGGGTTTACAAAGAATGGTGTGCAAAGGGAAAAACATCCAGTATGCGGCAGTCCTGTGGGCGAAAATGCCTTGTTGATGCTAGAGGTCAGAGGAGAATGGGCCGACTGATTCAAGCTGATAGAAGAGCAACTTTGACTGAAATAACCACTCGTTACAACCGAGGTATGCAGCAAAGCATTTGTGAAGCCACAACACGCACAACCTTGAGGCGGATGGGCTACAACAGCAGAAGACCCCACCGGGTACCACTCATCACCACTACAAATAGGAAAAAGAGGCTACAATTTACACGAGCTCACCAAAATTGGACAGTTGAAGACTGGAAAAATGTTGCCTGGTCTGATGAGTCTCGATTTCTGTTGAGACATTCAAATGGTAGAGTCAGAATTTGGCGTAAACAGAATGAGAACATGGATCCATCATGCCTTGTTACCACTGTGCAAGCTGGTGGTGGTGGTGTAATGGTGTGGGGGATGTTTTCTTGGCACACTTTAGGACCCTTAGTGCCAATTGGGCATCGTTTAAATGCCACGGCCTACCTGAGCATTGTTTCTCACCATGTCCATCCCTTTATGACCACCATGTACCCATCCTCTGATGGCTACTTCCAGCAGGATAATGCACCATGTCACAAAGCTTCAATCATTTCAAATTGGTTTCTTGAACATGACAATGAGTTCACTGTACTAAAATGGCCCCCACAGTCACCAGATCTCAACCCAATAGAGCATCTTTGGGATGTGGTGGAACGGGAGCTTCATGCCCTGGATGTGCATCCCACAAATCTCCATCAACTGCAAGATGCTATCCTATCAATATGGGCCAACATTTCTAAAGAATGCTTTCAGCACCTTGTTGAATCAATGCCACGTAGAATTAAGGCAGTTCTGAAGGCGAAAGGGGGTCAAACACCGTATTAGTATGGTGTTCCTAATAATCCTTTAGGTGAGTGTAAATATCATGTGGTTAAATAATACTTAAAATTTTATTAAACATAATATACAAATGAAACTTCATAATGTATCAAAATGGCTCATCACTACACTACATCTGTCCTCGGTATGATGTTACACTGCAACCGGCCCTGCAAGCAGTCATCCAACTTGCAGGGAAGCAATTATTTGGGGGTTGGTGTCGGGATTGGCACTCCAGCCACTGTAAAAGAACTCACAACTGCTTGATTAAAACAAGTTAGATACTCTTTTGCTCTTCACAGGAGCAGCTCATGCTGCAGCTGCTCACATGAGGGCTGCACACACCATGAAGGGGATGGGGGAAGGCATTCGGGAGCCCCATTCCTGGACGAGTTGAATCCGTTGGAGAACTAATAGGGTCAGGCCTGTTGGGGATCAGTACTGGTGTGGTGCTGAGGCTTTGCCTGCTGTATGGCAGAACTCAGGTCCAAGTCTGAGGTGGCCCATCCGGGTTGGCGCATGGAACGTCTTGTCTCTCCGGCAAGATGATCATCTTTCTCTGCTGTCTGGGGAGCTTCGTATCTGATGTCACTCCTTTCAACGAGCGTATCATGAGACTCAGGCTAAGGCACTCTTGTCTGTTGTCTCAGTGTATGCTCTGATCACGGTGAATGATGTCTCGTTGAGGGAGACATTTTACTCGCAACTTCGCTCAGTGGTTGAAGAGTGCCCACGAGGTGACACTCCTCTGGTCATGGGTGACTTCAATGCGACCACTGACACTGACAGGGCTGGCTATGAGGATTATGTTGGTCCCCATGGGTCTGGAGACCGTGGTAAAAGTCCATGTTCCAGGTCAGGGGCTGTGGGTCGCTGAATTCTGTTTCCAACTCCCAGAGCCGCATCATTGGACTTGGTACTCCAATACTGGTGGTGCAGAGAAGGAGATCGATCACATCCTTGTGGGCAGTCACTGCAGGTTCCTGCAGGGTCTACAGAAGTGCACAGTTTGTGAATTCTGACCACAGACTTGTAGCTACTTGTACTAAGATTCAGCTAAGATCCAGTAGGCTACCACCTACTGGGAGAATGAGGCTGGATATAGCCAGACTCCAAGATCAAGCTGTTTCTGATGAGTTTGCATGCAGTTTGTGTGAGGAACTGGCAGACTTGGGTGCGACTGCTGACACTGTGATGTGGGAAACCTTCCGTGATAAGACCCTAAAGGTTGCTGAAGGCTGTTTTGGTGTTGCCAGTGTTCCCAGAAGAAGGTCTTTTATCTCACAGGGCACCCTGGATATTATTGAGAGGAGTCGCTGCGCATGACTTAGTGGCAACTCCAGTCTGTACTGGGATCTGAGGACAGCTGTGAGTGCTCTGAGGGCAGATAAGGAGGTGTTTGTTAGATGATTTGTGAGCAGGTGACACACCATCTGTGGCCTAGTGACCCATGTCCTGCTTACAGAGGAATCGAAGCATCTGAATCTGTTCCTCGGAGACTTGTAGTCAGGGCTGGTGATGGGACGGTCCTTACGGATGACACTGCAGTTGTGACGAACTGGGCCAGCTACTTTGAGCAGTTGTTTAAAGCTGACCCTTCAGCTAGGATGTTTGACATCTCTGGGTCTACGATTCTCGAAGCTGATCTTCCGATCAGTTGTGGTAGTGAATCAGCTGTGGGTAGGGAAGGCCGCAGGGATCTGTGGTATCCGGGGTGAACTTCTCCAGGCTGGTGGTAAGGCTGTCCTACTGGCATTACAGGCAATCTTTGCTTCCAATTGGGAGTCAGGCGTCATCCAAACTGACTGGAAAACGGGACTTGTAGTCCTTATCTGGAAAGGGAAGGGTGATCGCCTGGATTGTGGCAACTTCAGGGGGACAACACTGCTTTCAGTACTGGGTAAAGTCCTTGCTAGGGTCATCCTTAACAGGATCCGTGATCACTTGCTTGCCTGTCACCGACCGTTGGCCTGTACTATGAAGCGGGTTTACTGGCTTATCAGGGTAACTTTGCGAGTAACTTCATGGCGTGTGGTGTAACTTCACAATTAACCTATACTACGAAAGGTGGGTAGGTTTTACTCAAAGCATGCTGCTATGGCAATTTACGCTAAGTCTCAAACCTGCTCCGAGCAATTTTTGTTCTTTAAGTCGAGGTTTCTGTGTAAGCCAGCCCTATATGAGCACCGCCCCTCCAACTACAATTTCTCCGAAGACAATGCCGGCGTACCTGGATGATCCATATGACATTAGCGTGGAAATCGTGAGGGGCTCTCTGTCAATATGTATGAAATGGAGCAATGGCATATAATATGCATACAATGTATTAATTAATAACTGTTAGAGAGAAAGTTATTCTGAAAACCCAAGGGGTGTGCATTGTTCCCTGTTGTCCACTGATCAAAGCACACTTCACTAGATGTGCCTGTCTTGTCTAGTTTTAAAGTTATTAACCCATTCATGTATTGTCCCATTGCACATTATACGGATACATTCGAACATTCAAAAATTAATAAAAATTCGTACGTAAAGCAATCTGGGAAACAAAGGAGTGTGCAACAGTTGCCATGAACCCAAAATGCTAAACCCCCATGTCATTACAGCTGACTGGGCTTATTATATTAGCTATTAACACGATTTGGCACAAATCACAAAATGGTTTGAAGTGCCAAAATAACTGGTGTGCATCGATGTCTGTGTACTGGACATCACGATTCTGTCATTAAAAACGCCCCACCTTACTCCCGTTAAATGTTATTAAAGCCAGAAAATTGAATATCGAATATGGTAATAGGGGTATGTTCTCGCTCCTACTCTGTTCAGTTCCTGTATGGACTGAGTGCTGGGCAGGGTCGTGGGGTCCAGGGGCTGTGGGGCGTCTGCTGGTGAAGAAAAATGTACTGATCTTGACTTTGCTGATGATGCCGTAATCTTAGCGGAGTCAATGGAGGCTCTGATTGGGGCTCTCGAGAGACTGGGAGAGGAGTCTGAGTGTCTGGGTTTGCGGGTGTCCTGGATAAAGGCCAAGATCCAGGCATTTAGTAACTTCTTAGGCTCAGCCATCAGTAGTGTGTGTCTGCGGGGAGAATGTCAACCTTGTCAAGAGATTTACCTCAGCAGCGACATTCATGGCTCTGGTGACTCTTCCTATGGAGGCAGCAGACGGGTTGGAAGAGCATGGGGGGGTCATGAGGTCGCTGGAAAGGGGTGTGTGGTGCTCCGGGGGTTGGCACCGGACCATGTATCTGCCTGGGGGATCGCCGGCAGGGATCTCGAGGAGTCTCGCTGTGTGGTAGGTGCGGCAACACGGTGCATCAGTGCATGTTCCCTAACCTGACCTGACTACAAGTAATATTCTTGCTTATTCATTCATAATTTCCCCGTGAAAATGCATTAAAATATCAAGTTATTCACAGATTGCATTTAACACACATCTTTTCTCTAGCAAAATCTAGTTAGTAAGTAAAGATTTCGCCACAGTACCTTAAGCAAAACAAGTAAAAATACAAAAACACGGGATAGAAATCAAGGAATCATTTAGGAATATCTCATCCACAGGAGAAGTGAATGTCTAAGCAGAGCTACTAATCAAATTGATGAAAAGCATGATATTTAGTGCAAAACTGACCTTTTATTAAACTTCACTTTGATTCTTTTAATAAATTTTGGGACATTAAGAATAAAGGGTAACATTGAAGGCAGTAGAGCTACGGTCTGGCAAGGTGCAATATGGACATAAGGAGAAGCTGGGCTCTGGCAAGATGCGATCTGGATACAAGGCGGCGAAGCATTGCTCAGGCAAAGTGCGATTTGGACGTTAGGAAGTGGAGCTGGACATTATCTATATTTAAACCCAGCCCATCTCCCAGTTCCAATTCTCTTGCTCACCAGTATTTTAGAATAGCTTTCCAGGAATCATTTGCATACATGCAGGAACCTCGAGGAAGTACTGTAGAAGGGAGAACACTTCCTCTATTAATCTGATACAAAGAAGTACATTTGATAATCTGTCATTAGCAGTGACAGCTACAATTTAGTGCAGCAAATAATAATTCTGATTTTTTTACCCCTGTGTATTAACAGACTACTTGTTCCTAACCTTACCTGAGGAACTATCCAAGGAAGCTTCCTCACAGCTGGTCAGCATGGAAATTCACTACATCAACAACTCTGTTATACTTATAAATAATGGGTTCAATGCCTCAGGTCAGGAAGTGACTATATTTAAGCAGTGCGAACACATGCCTGCCATCATCCTTTTTTATTTGGGCTTGCAGTTTGTTAACATGTTCTTGGGAATCCCAGCCAACTTGATGGTTCTGTGGCTTCTGCACAAAAACAAAATGGACTCCTCCACCTCAGACATCTTTATTTGGCACCTGGCTGTTCTGGACACCCTCTTCTGCTTCATCCCACCCCTGGAGTTGTCTGCCATCATGTATCTGACGAGCAGCAGCCCCTGGTACGTGCTACGCTTCTTCTACGGCATCAAAGACTCATCCCCATTCTTCCTCTCCTGCATCTGCTTGGACCGCTACATGGCGGTGGTCCACCCCATTACCTTTGCGGCGCTGAAGGACCGCCGACACCGGTCAGTGTGCGCCGCGGTTGTGTGGGTCCTCACACTGGCTTACGCGGCAGCCAAGTGCGCGGGAATCATTGTAAAATTCGAGAAGGCTTTCACTGTCATGATCCTGGCCACCTTCGCTGTCATGCTGTTCTGCAACATCTCCATTCTCTTCACCCTCCGGCACTCCGGACCGGTTCGGGACGTGATGCACCCATTCAAGAAGAAAGCCTTCAAGATGGTCCTCATCATCCTGACCATCATCATTTTCAACTATTTGCCTCCTGTGGCGCTCTTTCCATTTCAGGAGTACTTCTCTCACGATGTCTTCCACTGTTACATCCACTACCTTGCCTTTGGATTCATGGATATCAGCAGCACCATCCAGCCCATGCTGTACCTGTCAAAGGAGAAGCTGTCTTGCTCACCCAGGTGCTGCTGTAAAAGGTGCTTTGACCAGGAGATGCATGAAGTCTCAACATAAAACGACAACAGAGGCTTGTGGTTTTTATTTTGCTGAACGTTTTATACCCAAGGTTCTTGCAGGTTTCAGTAAGTTAAATTTAAGACCTTTTTAAGAACTTTTAAGACCATTATGAGTAAAATTTAAGACCAACATGATGCATTACTAGAAACATTCAAATGATACCAGAAATTCTCATATTTTATGTCACTCATATCCTTAGCCCAACATCCACATATCATATGTGTTTACAAAGTGCGTTTTAAAAAGTTCACATTTGTTTAAAGCATGTGGGAGTGGTATTTTAAAGCTTAAACTATAAAAAAGTTATATTTTTATAGTTTTATATATACCCTGATGGGTCTGGAACGTAACTTCCGCTGATGGGTCTGGAACGTAACTTCCGCGATAGGCGGGGGATCCAGACCCATCAACGATAGGTGAAAATCTGCGATATAGAAAGACCATATACATAAACTTTTTTATAGTTCAAGCCTTAAAATATATAGTGATCCCCCGCCTATCGCGGAAGTTACGTTCCAGACCCATCAGCGATAATGAAAACAACTGGAAACAGGGGTTAACGAGGGGGTGTGGCACACGGGAGGAGCGGACGAGCGGGGCAGGACATACTGCACTTTTAATCAGATTTTTTAGATTTTCTAAGCAATTTTTATTCAAATAAGTTTTTCTTCATCTCTATTTTGCTTTTTTGTCTTGGTGTAACTTTTTAAAATCTTGTTTTTATAAAGCACATTAAATAAACCCTGTGTATAATAATAAAAACTTGCCTTACCATAAGGAGACCGAGAAACGTTCTCCTCAAGACCACACGAACAACTGAAAACTATATGCTGGAAACTAAGACATTCACAAGGTAACTCCATGAAAAGCTCTGTAAAAGTAGAAATGTGTTTATTTTATGGTAAGACAACGTGAGCCAACTGGCTAGTAGTTGGCTTTTAATTGAAAATATTCACTCCAGTCATCAGAGAAAAAAGTTACTAACGCACTACATCAAAATATTTACATTGCAATAATGTATGGCATGAAATAAACTTGTAACTATGATCCTACACTATATCATTCAGTAATACAAATAATAAAACAACATACCGTTCACATTGGCCTCAAGAACTAAGTTAGCGCTTGATTCCCCTGCACTTCCTGTTGTGGCTGAGCGTGCACCTGATGTCAGTGGCTGAAAGTGCACGTTCTGCAGCCAGACCCTTCTCAAACTGTTTGTTTGCCTAGCTGCAGTGATCACGCAATGGGATTTGTAGTTTTATTACCACGCAGACACCGGTGCAGACCAGAAAACACAACCAACGGATTAGTTTTACTATTTTATTTTCTGCGGACAATGCTTTTTGGGAATTAACGGAGGTAAGTATTTTAAGACTTGGGTAAATTAAATTTAAGACTTAGGATGAAAATCTGGGCATTTTATGGCCTTAAATTTAACTTTCTGAATTTTAGACTTTTTAAGACCCTGTGGGAACCCTGTATACCAGAAGTACTAGTTCTTTAATGTTGCAACCTCGAATGTTATCATGTAGCTATATTTAACCTTACAAATCTGCATCTTTGTTAGATATGTAATCCCACTCATCCTCATACAAAGTGCAAAACGCTTAAATCCTTGATGTCAAAAAAACTATATTTGACCAATTATTTTTATAATCACAGGTCTCTGCGTTCTTCATAAGTAAACAGCTTTCATTCCTTGTAAACTTTTGTGCAGATATAATTTTTTTATGAACAGGGAACAGTAAATTGTAAACAGTTCATGCTTAGATTCTGTTTTCCTTCAGGCGCTATTAATGCTTTTCTAAAAGTGCCATAAAAACCTTTATTGTAGTGAATTCTACTAAAACTAAAGTTATTATGCACAATATACTAATGTAAAAAATAAACTTTATTTAACATTAATAGTGAAAAATTCTGGGAAACATGAAATTACACTACTCAGTTCAGATATCCTGACCCAGAACATCACATCCTGGTATGGAAATAGCCGTGTCCAGGACTTAAAGGGACTGCAGAGGGTGATTCGGGCAGCAGAGCGCTGCACCAGATCTGCTCTGCCGTCTCTGCAGGACATATACACCAGGAGATGCCGGAGCAGAGCAATCAGGATCATCAAAGACACGACTCACCCCAGTAGCAGTCTGTTTGAGCTGCTGAAATCAGGCAGGCGCTTTAGAAGCATTACGGCAAAAACAGAGGCTCAGGAGGAGCTTCTATCCTCATGCCGTAAGACTTCTCAACCAGGACATGACACCACTACCTCTCAAATATCATACAGCAGATACGTAAACTGCTGTATGATATTTTTTTCCCACTCTTTAAGGCAACTTCAATGCACACTGCACTTTGCACATCACCTTATGCGTCACCACTTGCCACTTTTTTGTATTTTGTATTTTGTATATGTTGGATATTTTGTTAATTTTTTATTCTTATTGTCTGCACTTTATATTTATATTATCTTATCTGCACTTTTTTCTTTTTTTACTCTTTCTTTCTCTTTTTGCACAGTCTTTGGATCGGTCAGGGTTCATTTCACTGCATGTTGTACTTGTTCTAACTATGTATGTGACAAATAAAGAATCTTGAAATCTTGAATATCACATACAAAATACTTTTTTTCTTAATGGGAATTTCAGTCAGTCATAAAGTCATAAGCTTTCCTACCTAATTAGTTTGATTATTTTTGACAGCACAAACATATTTCAGGCATTTGCCAACCCTAATGACCCACTACGACCATTGGATGGCCACCATCAAACACAGCAATCTGACTGGAGGTTTCATCCATCAATTATATCTAATCATATGTCAAACACTTAACCTCACAATACTACAGGACTGTGTGGATCAGATAAAGGCCATAACCTACCTACAGCACGTATAAAGTATCTAAGGTTAAAGCTGCAGACTCAGTGTGGATCTAAGCACATCTGTGACACGCCTACCTGTACCAACTCTAATTGGATGCACTACACCCAATAGCCATGTATGTTTCTATACATTTACAAATGATGATGTATGCAGCAGAACAGGGATGTAAGGTACAACACATCACACATGGCACACACACTACGGGATTTTATTCCATCTGGTTTGGTTGCTGATTCTGAGCCTCAGGGCCACTGATATTCTCTTCATCTTGAATAAAGACGTCGTTGCCCAGGTGGATTCTCATATGCTTTTTCATGGTAGGGTGACCGCTGTAGCTCTTCACGCAGTAGGTGCAGGAATACAATTTCTCTTTTGTGTGATCCTGCTTGTGCCTCTTACGGTGTCTGGATCGGCTGAAGCTCTTGCCACAGTAGGAACAGCTGTAGAGCTTCTCTCTGAAGGTCTTCCCACAAACACTAGTTGTCTCACCCATATGAGTTTGGAGATGCACTTTGAGCTGGTTGTGTTCACTAAAACTTTTCCCACAGCGGGGGCAACAATATGGCCTTTCCTCAGTGTGAACTCGCTTGTGTATCTGAAGCTGCCCGGGGTGTCCGTAGCTCTTGATGCACAGGTTGCAGCTGAAAGGCCTCTCACCCGTGTGGGTGCATTTGTGGATGTGAAGTAAACTTTCTCATCGACGTGGCTCTGCAGATGCACCTTCAGTGAGCCGATCTTGCTGAAGGTCTTCTTGCAGAGGGTGCAGTGATAGAAGCCCTGTACGTTTTCGCTCAGCTCAGAGGCACCCAGGCTCAGGGTAGATGCAGACGTCTGAAGTGAGTCACATGTCTACCTGCCTGCTTTGCACCCCCTCTTCCTCTGACCCCCCAGCAGCCACCCCCATGCCTGTGTACTCCTGAAAAATATGACCGTTGGCAGAAAACTCTGGATCTCTTCTCCTCTCATCACAGTACAACTCAATGGATTCTCAATGGGACACCTCTCTTACTCACCAGACTTAACGCTCAAAAGGCTGTCAGACACAATGGTGGCATCACATCAGAGTCACTTTCCTGGGAGCCAGTCTCTGGACAGCGTGGGGACTGCGGGTCAGAGGAATATTTTGGTTTCAGGTAGTCAAGGTTGTGGCTCTCCATTTTGAGAGGAGATGATGTTTTGGTGAGGTCCATAATAGAGCCATCCTCCAAATCTGGGTCACTCTTTAGATAACCAAGGGTTACGGTTGAAACGGCAACACTGGATATTCCCTTAACTCCTGCTTCTAAGCTGAGAACTGAGCCAATGGGCTTTCCCTGCAAGTATTCACGCTAGTCAGCAGGACACCGTTTGCCAGGTGTCTTTGGGGCAGAGTTTGGAGTTGAGATGAACACTATCCTTAACTTCTGGTTCTGTAACACAGAGGAATGCAGTAGTAAGCATTGCAAAAGCTGGCAAATAAAAGCTTAAGTTTGCCTTATGGCTATCTTCCCATCCTGAGGTTTGATGGAACGAGACCAATGTGTTGCGACCCTTCTCTCTAGTTGGTGCAAGTATGATGCTGGGGAAGAGGTAGGTCACTGTAGGTCGAACAAGCTTGAGTTGGATCTGCATGTTGTGATCAGCTCTGAGTTGGATTAAGTAATAGGGAATCGCAGTACATTCTCCATTCTACCCCTCCATGTCATGTTGGAAAATGGAAGGTCTTCCCTGAAAGAGATGTTGATTGGATAGCAGATACTGGGATTCAACTCTTGAAGGGAGCAAGATGGCGCCAGTGTGTTTGTCGGCTTGCCGTCAGCCCCGTAAGCTCTTACCTGTCCGATCTGTGTTCTGGCTCCTCGTGCTTCTGTTTGCACTGATCTGGCACTGCTCCGATGCTTCTCCATGGATTTATGATTGGCAGTTTTTACTGGATCTCAACTATTCCTCGGTGGTCTCTAATGGGTATGCTGTCCCACATTGCAGATGCCATCTCTCGTTCATTCACTCCTCTGCCGAGTGTATTCGTCGGCTACCTCGCTGCATCTCTCATCGCAAGAAACGGCGTAGACGGAGGGGTAGACGCGGAGGCCTCAGAGTAAAGATCAGGAGAGGAGTAACTGTCTGCTGCGCAGCCATGGCCACGTCGGCTGGCTGTGGTCTGTCCAACGCGTGGAGATCTCTACGTGGCGCGGCGGTCTTGGGACCTTAGATACTCCTGTCACGTAAACTGTTCCGCTGCTCTGCACAGGACCCCACTGCTCGACTGCCCTGCTGCGCCGAGGCTGCGCGTCCGAAGCGGGGGGGTAAATTACCTGAACATCCGCCCTCTGGAATTCTCTCGATGCTGCCAGGTTGCGGCTCAATCCACGGCAAAGATGGCCTTGGTTAACAGCAGGTCCTTGTCAAATAAGACCTTTATTTTAAATGACTTTCTCCCAACGCGATCTGGATTTACTGTTTCTAACCGAGACATGGATTGGCACTGGAGTTGGTGAGTCATCCGTCTTTGGCGAACTCTGTCCAAATGACTGTTCATTCATTAGCACCCCGAGGCGCCTTGGAAGAGGTGGTGGAGTGGCTCTTGTTTTTCGGAATCATTTTAAAATACAAAAACTGCCTGTTGCGAATTATCCCTCTTTCGAACTGCAATGTTTAAAAGTGGAATCTGCTACGACCCCACTGGTCTGCACACTGATTTATAGCCCCCCCAAGCCAGACAAGAACTTTATAACTGAATTTTCTGAACTTCTTTCAAATCTTGTTACAGTACATGACCGCCTGTTGCTTTTGGGTGATTTTAATATTCATGTTTGTTGTCCGGGTAAACCCTTGGTTAGCGAGTTTTGTGGTGTACTAGCTGCCTTTGGTTTGACTCAACACATAAACAAGGCCACACACATACAAGGTCATACTCTTGACCTTATTTTATCTTATGGATTCTCTGTTGACAACATAAAGATTGAGGATGCTACTTTCTCTGATAAACCTTTTGTATTTGATCTCACACTCTCTGCTTCCCTGTGATCGGCCAGAGCCGCAGGCCGCTACTTCCGTCACATAAACTCACTTACTGTAGAACAGTTTAACAGTTTTCACAGTAGGGCTGTTGCTTCGACTATTTCAGTTGCATCCCCGATTTCCAGCCCGGATTAATTACTTGCCCTCTTTCACTCCTGTTGCTCATCTATACTTGATTCTGTGGCCCCTCTTAGATACAGTCGCCCCAAACTTAAATGTCAGTACTGGCTGGATGACGAAACACGCACCTTGAGACAGGCCTGCAGGAAAGCCGAACGGAGATGGAAAAAAGACCGTCTCACTGTCTCACTTTAAAATTTTAAATCGTCACTGGTAACTTTCCAAACTGCAGCCGAAAAAGCCAGAGCAAAACACCTCACTGACTTAATTAGTAAACAATTACAATAAACTCAGTTGTCAAGATCCCAGTTTCCCCAGATATTGAAGCCTCCACTGATGTTTGTGAGAAATTCTTGAAGTTTTTCATTAGCAAAATTGACAACATCAGATCACAGTTCCCTCTCCCTTCACCTGCTATGCTATGCCTTTCGAGATATGCAAGCTGCCCATGCCATATGTACTAATGCACCCCCATACATCAGAGATGCTGGCTTTTGAACTGAGTGCCGATAACACGCTGGGTGGTTCTTCTCCTCTTTAGTCTGGATGATACGGTATCCCTGGTTTCCAAAAAGAATTTCAAATTTAGATTTGTCTGACCACAGAACAGTTTTCCACTTAGCCACAGTCCATTTTAAATGAGCTTTGGCCCAGAGAAGACGTCAGCGCTTCTGGATCATGTTCAAATACAGCTTCGTCTTTGAATGATAGAGTTTTAACTTTAACTTTGGATGGCACGGCGAATTGTGTTCACTGATAACATTGTCTGGAAATATTCCTGAGCCCATTTAGTGATTTCCATATGGGATTACATATCTAACAAAGATGCAGATTTGTAAGGTTATATAAACCTCTGTTTGGTGACCTCAGGATTAGGTCTCTGCTTTTTGCAGATGATGTGGTTCTGTTGGCCTCATCAGACCGTGACCTTCGGCTCTCACTGGAACAGTTCGCAGCCGAGTGTGAAGCGGCTGGAATGAAAATCAGCACCTCCAAATCCGAGACCATGGTCCTCAGCCAGAAAAGGGTAGAATGCTCTCTCCAGGTCAGGGATGGGGTCCTCCCCCAAGTGGAGGAGTTTAAGTACCTCGGGGTCTTGTTCACGAGTGGGGGGACGATGGAACGGGAGATCGACAGGCGTATCGGTGCGGCATCCGCAGTGAAGCCGGTGCTGCATCGGTCTGTCATGGTAAAGAAGGAGCTGAGCCAAAAGGCAAAGCTCTCGATTTACCAGTCGATCTACGTTCCTACCCTCACCTATAGTCACGAGCTGTGAGTGGTGACCGAAAGAACGAGATCGCGAGTACAAGCAGCCGAAATGAGTTTCCTCCGCAGGGTGGCTGGGCTCTCCCTTAGAGATAGGGTGAGGAGCTCGGTCATTCGGGAGGGACTCAGAGTAGAGCCGCTGCTCCTCCGCATCGAGAGGAGCCAGATGAGGTGGCTCGGGCATCTGATTAGGATGCCTCCTGGACGCCTCCCTGGTGAGGTGTTCCGGGCATGTCCCACTGGGAGGAGGCCCTGGAGAAGACCCAGGACACGCTGCAGGGACTATGTCTCTCGGCTGGCCTGGGAACGCCTCGGGATTCCCCCAGAGGAGCTGGCTGAAGTGGCCGGGGAGAGGGAAGTCTGGGTTTCCCTGCTGAGACTGCTGCCCCCGCGACCCAACCTCAGATAAGCGGGAGAAAATGGATGGATGGATGGATTAATTTTGTAAAATATTGTTTTGAAAAAGTACTGTACAAATGTTTTAGTTTTTTGTATTTTTATGCTTGTTTAAATTTATAATACACATTTCAAAATGATCAGTAATCTGTGCAATTTCCTTGGTAATCAAGCAGGTAGACTCAGGATACCACGTTTACTATAATGCAATCGCAGATGGCAATATTTTCCACAATAATCGCAATATGAATTGTGCAGCCCTAGTGTACAGTAATCAATACACATCCTCACAGAACCATTCTTCTTTCTAGTCACCACGATTGGTGAAGCATATGGACTCAGACTCTTTAATGATTCCCGATGCCAACGGTTCTCGAAGGTGCCTTCGTACATCCTCAATGTCCGCAGATGCAATGCGTCTCGAACGTTCGCGGAAAAGCTTAGGATCAGAAAGTCTAATACTATGCTCCACCCCTTTCGCAAGTCCAACATCCAACTCATGCAAAGAAAACACCTTGGTTCTCTGTGTCAGCTTTTGACGCAGACTAGCTTCCCACTACCAGGGGTTGCAAAAGCACACCAGCAGGAAGCGAAGACGCAGGCACTGTTTCAACTAAACATTTCCTGTTCTATCAGGCAAGTCTTCTCTAATTGGCAGACGGCCTGCTGACTACTGTCTGGCTTTAGAGTCAGACAGCCCAGACCTGGCCATTTCACACAGCCCACCGTTTCATCTGGGTGAACTATATCTCTTTGCAGACCCTTAGCTGAGGATTGTGTCATTTCCCCCACAGCTTTTATACCAAAACACCTGCTACCTCCATGCACAATAGAACATAAGAACATAAGAACATAAGAACTATACAAACGAGAGGAGGCCATTCGGCCCATCGAGCTCGCTTGGGGAGAACTTAACTAATAGCTCAGAGTTGTTAAAATCTTATCTAGCTCTGATTTAAAGGAACCCAAGGATTCAGCTTGCACTACGTTATCAGGAAGACTATTCCATACTCTGACTACACGCTGTGTAAAGAAGTGCTTCCTTAAATCCAGTTTGAAATGTTCTCCCGCTAATTTCCACCTATGGCCACGAGTTCTTGTATTTGAACTAATGCTGAAGTAACTATTCGGTTGAACAGCATCCAAACCTGTTAGAATCTTATAGACCTGGATCATGTCCCCCCTCAGTCTCCTTTGCTTGAGGCTGAACAGATTTAGCTCAAATAACCTTTCCTCGTATGACATTCCTCTAAGACCAGGAATCATTCTTGTGGCCCTACGCTGCACCTTTTCTAAGGCCGCTATGTCCTTTTTAAGATATGGTGACCAAACCTGTACACAATATTCTAGGTGAGGTCTCACCAAGGAATTGTATAATCTTAGCATTACCTCCCTTGACTTAAACTCCACACACCTGGAGATGTACCCCAACATCCTATTGGCCTTTTTTATTGCTTCCCCACACTGGCGAGAATGAGACATGGAAGCATCAACATACACACCAAGGTCTTTCTCATAATCAGCTACCTTTATTTCAGTAGGTCCCATAAAATACCTGTACTTTATATTTCTGCTCCCTACATGGAGTACCTTACATTTGTCTATGTTAAATTTCATCTGCCAGGTGTCAGCCCAGTCACTAATTAAATTAAGATCCCGCTGTAGCTGCTGAGCCGCTAGTTCAGTATCTGCTACACCACCCACCTTGGTGTCATCTGCAAATTTCACCAGTTTACTGTATATATTGGTGTCTATATCATTTATGTAAATTAGGAACAAAAGTGGTCCTAAAATTGAACCCTGCGGTACCCCACTATGAACGCAGGCCCACTGTGACATCGAGCCTCTTATAACTACTCGCTGCTTCCTATCCGTTAACCAGTTATCAATCCAAGTCGCTACAGTTCCTAAAATACCTGTCGCTTTGAGTTTAAGTGAGAGCCTCTTGTGGGGAACAACATCAAAAGCCTTTTGGAAATCTAAATAGATGACATCATAGGCTTTCTTATCATCAACTTCCTGAGTAGCTTCCTCAAAAAACTCCAACAGATTTGTTAAACAGGATCTACCTCTCCTAAATCCATGCTGGCTATCCCTCAAAATGTTATTTGAGTCCAGGTAATCTACCATTTTCTCTTTGATTATAGCCTCCATAACTTTACCAGTTATACAAGTTAGACTGATTGGCCTATAGTTTGACAAATTACTTCTATCCCCTTTTTTGAAAATGGGCGTTATGTTGGCATGCTTCCAATCAGAAGGTACCACACCTTCAGATAAGGATTTTTGAAACAGTAATGTTAAGGGTCGGCAAATAATATCCCTCATCTCTTTTAACACTATAGGTAAGATGCCATCAGGGCCCTGTGATTTATTTATTTTGAGCTTAGCTAGGCTTTGCAAAACATCAGCTTCAGTTATATATATATTAGTTATAGACGATGTTGAATTAGTAATAAGAACTGGTAAGTTACTAGTGTCCTCGACAGTGAATACCCGTGCAAAACTATCATTGAACTCATTTACTATGTCAATGTCGTTTTCAATTATAAGACCCTTACTATCCTGCAGATTAGTAATTTCAGCTTTTAGAGCTCTTTTAGAGTTAAAATACTGGAAGAAACTTTTAACGTCATCCTTAGCCTCCAATGCGATCTTCCTTTCGACATTCCTTTTAGCTCGTCTAATGTCATTTTTTAATTCAGCCTGTAGATTTAGATACTCTTGCTTTATTATGTCATCATCAGTTATTTTCCATCTCTGGAACAAAGCCCTTTTCCTCCTTACTTTATACTTTATGTCCCTATTAAACCACCTAGGTTGCAATTTCCTAGATTTATTCTTGCTAGAAACAGGTATGAAGTCCTCTTGTACTTGCAATAATGTGCTTTTAAAAAATTCCCATGCCTCTTCAACAGTTTTGTTATTTAACTCCATCCAGTTCACGGTTTCTAGTTTTAATCTCATACAATTGAAGTTAGCCTTCCTAACATTATATATTTTTGATTTGGACTTTGCTCTTCGGGCACTAAACTTAACCTCAAATTTAACCATGTTATGATCGCTACTGTCAAGTGGTTCTAAAACATCTAATTTACCAATCCTGTCCTGGTTATTAGACAAAACAAGATCAAGAATGGCATCTCCCCTGGTAGGGGTGTTAACAAACTGAGTAAAAAAACAATCCTGTACTAATTCCACCATCTCAAGTTCATTTTCAGAAGAGCCAGCAACAATGTCCCACTGTATCCCCGGTAGATTAAAATCACCCATAACTACCACATCATTTTTATTGCTCATAATCCTAATATCACTGTATAACAATCTGCTTTCCTCAGCAGCTACATTGGGTGCTCTGTAACAAACACCGACAATTAGGCTATTTGAGTTTTTAGCATCTAATTTTACCCATATAGCTTCCGTACTTTTACTTATATCAGTAAGCTCCCTTGCCTGCAAGATTTCCTTTACATATACTGCAACACCACCTCCCTTCTTACCTATACGGTCTTTACGGAACAATGTGTAACCATCCATATTATATTCTTGTCCATCCTTATCACTCAACCACGTTTCAGTTATTGCTATAATATCATAAGAGTCCAATGAGATAAGAGCCTCTAAATCATGAATTTTATTCCTAATACTCCTGGCGTTTAAATACAGACAACAAAGGGTAGGCTTATTACAGTGCCTACTTATAATATGATTTTTTTGGGCTTTCCGTTTCCCCCCAGTTACATACTTAACTAACCTCCCTGCCCCCCCAGTCCCTAGTTTAAACATTCCTCAACTACTCTACAAATACGCCTTCCCAGTACACTGGTTCCCCTCCGGTTCAGATGCAACCCATCCGGCTTGAACAGGTCCCACCTGTTCCAGAAGGTCCTCCAGTGCCCCATAAACCTAAACCCCTCTTTCCTACACCATCCTTTTAGCCACGCATTTAATCTCCTTATCTCAGCTAACTTAGCCTCACTTGCGCGTGGCACGGGGAGTATTTCGGAAAATACCACCATGGACGTTCTGCTTCTAAGCTTATTGGCGACTTCTATAAATTTATCCTGCAGAACAGCCCTTCTACCCTTGCCTATGTCGTTGGTGCCAACATGCACCACGACAACTGGATCCACCCCAGCTGGGGCCAAAAGCTTGTCCACACGATCTGGAAGGTCTCCTACCTGGGCACCAGGCAGGCAAGACACCGTACGGGACCCTCTATCACGCGTGCACACATAACTGTCTACTCCCCTAATAATTGAATCCCCCACTACCACAACCTCCCTCTTTCTGGGGGGAGGGGGCTCCTCAGTGCCCAAGGGCCCACCTGCTTCCCCAGTCCCTTCCGGCTCTAAAGCTGGAAGCACCTGAAACCTGTTAGACACAGACACCTCAGGTGATGCCGCCTCTGTAACGTGTGTACGCCTTTTCCTGCGTCTACGACCTACGGTCACCCAGCTCTCTCGACCTCTCTGCTCTTCATTCTCCCTCCCCCCCGTTAGTGGCGTACACACCGTCTCCCTAAACGGCGTATCAACTAGCTCATCTAACTCACTGTTGCATTGGATGCGAGCCAGTTGCTCCTCAAGGTCGCGAACCTTGACCATGAGTGAGTCCACTAGCTTACATCGCTCGCAGATGAAGTCCGACTGGACACTAACGTCCAGAAGGGCAAACATCTTGCAAACGCAACACTGAGCTGGCCCCATAATTAACTAACTCACTATGACCCCGTACTCCCAGCCCAGTAAATTTATATAGTGTATTTAACTATAAAGATTAATTTGCGTAACAATAAATGCAGTAACGTGCGGAGTACACTAAAATAAGTTATTACTTGAGTTAAAACGGAACTTAATTATTATTTTATTAAAAATTTTAAACCTGATAAACTTACTACTACTTACCAGAAGAACTTCTGCCTGAACCAAGTATGAACTAAAAACAAGGCGAAATCGAAGTTGCTCTTGGGAGGTCGAAAAACCACAAAAACCCCCTCACAGCAGGCTACTGCCGGAGCGGGAAAAAAGTGGAAAATGTCCTCCCGGCCCCGACTGGCGACCGAGCAAAGCTCAGGAGCAACTGTCCTTTTCCGACGCTTGGTAGCGATACCGACGTTAGATGTTGTTAGTTATAATCGCCCCGCGGGTGTTCGTTACGGAGTTTAAACGCGGACAGAAAAACGCCGCGCACGCGACACCCGCAGCTCTCCGTCGGTAATAATCGCGCTGTTGATTAACAGACAGGACAGACAAGCACTCACGCTGACCGAAATAAGAACAATAAATAGAAATAAACAGCCACCCACGTAAACAGGTAAAGCACACAAACACTCAAAACACTCCAAAAAAAAACAATCCCAAACAATCGCTGCAGCTCAACACCACTCTCTCGCAGCAATCCCAGCAATCCTCGCAGCAATCGCATGCGAGCGTTAGTGCTGAGGATCACATGTGTCTTGTCTGGACAATGTGGACCAGGACAAACCAATGCTAAAATGACCTAAGAAACCTCAGTCATAATCTCAGGAAATTCCATCTCCCCAAATACATACCCCCTATAAGCATAAGTTTACTCATATAGTCCCCAGACTGCCAAACCAACTACAGGATGGATGGGGACCTCAGGCAGGTGTCTCTGGTACCATTGGTCAAAAATGATGGTCACCTGAGACCCACTATCCAATAACGCCTTGCATGGGTGACCATTCACTGTAAGCGCCACAGTAGAAGAGAGTCCAATCAGTCCTTCCCGAATATTCTGCCTGTGCTTTGTCTGCACAGCACTTCTCTTGGTATGGGCACTACGGCTGTTAATTGGGAAGGTTGTGTGTGGGTTACAGCTGTTACAGCCTCAGACGCTCTCCCTTTATTAAGCAGCCTCTGCTGCTGCCTCTTTACCTGCTTTCTCAAAGCAGTAATCTCTGTGTCAGTGCACGCACCCATAGCCTGTGCACTATGGCTCAGTATTAGTGGATTATCTTCCTACGTGACTGCTTGAGGTTTTAACCTGAGAGCTGAAAACTGTGATTTCAACTTTTTAAATACGGACATTAACCTCTGAATATCTGATGTCCCGCTTTCAGTTTCTACTCTAATAGAGGCTCTTCTTACTGATGGAAGTTAACCTAGACTGGGAAGCTGCATATTCTTCCTCAGATCGAATTTCACTTAGCAGCTGCAGGAAACTAGGGGGCTGACCCCTCCTGTCTCTAATTCTAAGATGGAGTAACATCAGTTCTGACTCCACAGTGCCTCTAAAAAGTTGTTCAAGACTTATACTTTTTTCATGCCCGCAGCAATACCCCCTCTCTGTACTACATTAGCTAAAGCGCCCTCCAGTTGTCTCCAGAATTCTGATCATTTTTCACCCTTGTGCTGTTGCGTCAAGTGGAAAGCAAACTACAAGGCATCGCCACACTCAGCGATACCGAATGCATGTTGAAGGGCCTATAAACAATCCGTAGTGCTAGCATTTGGATCCTCCATTCGTGCAGCGTTCACTATTTCCAGCGCCAGCCCCCCTAAACTCAATTCTCCTGTGCTTTTCCCTATCGGTAAAGTCACATTCCTCGACCAGTATACTGGCTTGCTCAATCCAAGTCTCATATTGCTCTTCACCCACTGGAGTAGGTAAGATTCCAGAAAAGGTAGGCAAGCGTATATGCCCTCCACTATCATTGGAGAGCTTAGCGTTTTTTTGCAATAACTCCCCAACAGCATGAATGGACTCAGTGGAGCCACTGTTTGGGGAAGACAAATCAAACATCCCCTGTAGTTTCATGTAAAATCCTTCTCGGTTTTCCAGCTTACTTTATAATTGGCTATGGATGTCCTCCAGACAAAGGCAACACTTCGGGTGGCAGGGCCTCTGCATCTAACCTCTCTTTGCACTCGCAAAGTACCAGAAATCCATTAAGCTGCCTTTTAAACAGCATTATACCTCTCATACACACTCGACCCAAACACTTCACAGTCTGCATTGCCTGCTCAATCTCATCCACCTCGACATCATCGGAGAATTTGGCAACCCTTCGCCCTTGCCCCACCCCATAAGTTTCTCCGTCAGTTCTACTAGCGGCGACACTCGATCATTGGGAGTTTACGTCTAAAATACTAAACTTAAAAAAATTGCAGGACGACACTACAGCAAGCAATTAAGTGCAGGAGAACAAAACAACAAAAACATGTGATCGCCTAAGATCCCAGCGGTGCCTCCAATTATGTAGCACCCTTTCCCCGGATATGGACCCTGGGTAAGTCCCACACCGGCTTGGCGGTTATTATCGCCCTCCTCACCATGCAAAACTCTCTAAGGAACACAATTAACAAACGAACGAATACACACACCCCGAAATTTTAATTAAAACAGAAAAGATATAATAAATCAACCGAAGCGATATATATATATCCTAACCCCAGTGATTACAAATATGAGCATTTTCAAAACACAAAATAAACATGCTGCTCTGTGTCCATGAAATGAGACAGAAAGGGAAAATAACCGTTAAAGGCCTGTTTCGCCGCTCGGGTGCGGTGAGTCGGAGCTCGTTCGGTGCCGGAGGAGCCCCAAGCTTCTCAGCTTCTCCGGTAACTTGGGGCGCTATGCGGGTTATCTGCCTCGGAGCAACTCCTAGGGAATATGCTCTCAGATACGCCGGTCGATCCCCCTTGTCACGTCGCTGGAAACTGTCCATCCCCCGCTCACGCACTCTTCACCTTGCTCCTCCTGTCCCTTTCTCTCTCATCTCCCCCTCTCTCTCTCCCGCAAGTGATTTTTCTTCCCGCCGTTCTTCTTCCCCACTCTCACATGACCAGGGACCAATCAGCTCACTCCGAGCGAAACAAAATTTAACCTTTTAAATTGCGGAGTAACCCAAAATTGCAGAGAAACTTCATAAAGCAAAGGAAACAGATACATACATAAAAAAAAAGTCTCCATGCAATCTTTCACAGGGTTACATAAATTATCAGCTGGAGAAACAAATATCCTCCCCATACAAGCAAGTAACAGAAAAAATATATATTTATTGATATTAAATGTTCAACACTTGCATGAAACCCCATTTTGACCCCAGTCAGCATTTTAAACAGAGTGATGACATGCAGAATAGCAAGTTTAATGTGGGGTCAACAAAGATAGACAGAGAACATGTAAAAAATGAAAATGGATAAGGGGGAAAAACTGCACAATACAAGCATCGGTGCCAGGTGACAGTAAGTTACAAAGTTAGTCTATGGCATTGTATTGTTAACATCAACATTTGTTCCAAAACAACAGTAGTGTTACGGTGAAAATAGAAATGGCATCAAGGTCCAAAAAAACCTACTTAATGACAGGTTCTTCGCTAGGGGCCCCTACCTAACTTGTGTAAATGACATGTCTAGTTAGCGATCAGGTAGATGAGAAGCAAGCGTCAACAAGCCAGCCAATTGCAATATTAGCAGGTGGATACAACCAAATGCATGGAATAGAACTCTTAGTCAGAATTCACAATAAGCTGACAGCTATTTCGTGCATTTTGTAGAATGGAGTCAACCGCTATCATTAAATTGCATTTACTTCAAATGAGAGTCTCTCTTTTCATGTCCTGAAACAGCAATAGACTAGTTTAAGTGGGAATGCTTGCCACTGATGTACACCTTAGCAATGGACACAGACCTTCTAACCACTGAACCTTATGAGACCTTGCACTCCATTAAAGTAAATGGACTGCATTTATATAGTGCTTTTCTACTCCCACGAGTACTCAAAGTGCTTTACAATACATGCCTCACATTCACCCATCAGTGGCGAAGGCTGCCACGCAAGGCGCCAACCTGCACACCGGGAGCAATTTGGGGTTCAGTGTCTTGCTCAAGGACACTTTGATGGGGTCAGGAGGAACCAGGGCTTGAACCTGCAACCCTCTGGTTGCCGAACAATAGCACTACCTCCCGCGCCACCATCTTCCCCGCAGTCTGCACCACCTGAACGTCGGAATCATGCCTTGGTTCAGAGGTGTTGAATGGACTCTGACACTGGAAACACTCCCATCAACAAACAGAGTATCGAAGCCTTCAGCTTTGCAATCTGCCAAGTTAAAGTGAAAATGTGATGTGCTTTTGGCTACGATTAAACCATACTATGGAGCACCATGAAAGCAGTGAGTTTTACCGGGTCTGTTAATGTGCTTGGTGCTGATGACATCGCTGCCACCCTGCGGTCTTCCCCTAAGGGCCTTGTTTTCCTAAACTCCATGTCATCATTTCATAGCCGTGTCACGACTTTCTTGGGGATCCGAGATTTGAAAACCAAGAAGTCCAGTTATTTTCTCTTTATACCTTTATCAGACATCACTCCACCTTAACATGGTTGACAATGTTCTCTGGATCCTCATATTGGCCAACAGCTTTTCCAGACCTAATAGATTCATATTAAGCTTCATTGGCAGGGGTGCGATTTATTTGTCTTACATGCACTTACACTTCATGTAAATTTGCCTAATGAATAAAGTCAACTGCCACATACTCAATAGACTTGCTTTAGAATTGAACACCAATAAAACTGTTTAGCCAAAAATCTACAAATATGGCACCAATAGAGCAATCTGGGGGTGTAGAAAAGCCAGCTCACCTCCTGGTTTATCCGCCACCTGTCATCAAACCCGCCACGTCATCCACGTGTAAGATGTTACACTTTGTTACACTGACTTTCAGAAGTGTACCGTCCGACTGTTGCATCACTTGTTTACGCCGCATTTCCGACAGGCACCCATTGCCTGTTGCATCAGCACTGATTTGTGCCCATCATTACAGTTTCTTGGTGTTTTCCACCAGCTGATTAATTTTCATTATCATTCATTTGTCTCACAGTGTCCATTCAGTGCCAGGTAACAATACAAGCTCCAGGTGGGTCTTACAACAATGTTTTGTAGTTCAAGAACCTGCACCCTCCATTGCAAAGAAGAAGGAACCTAAGACCAGTCCACCAGCAGGCAATTTCCACTCGTCTCTCCCACTGACCTCCATGGCCTGGCCGCAGTTCCGGTGGTGCTTGGCCACACTGTACGTCGTCCTTTTCTCTCGTCTTTGGTCGTGACTCAGCGCAAAACTTACAACGAAGGCTGACGACAGACTGACTGTGACATCCATACACTGCCATCGTGCTCACGGGTAAGACCAGTCTGATTTCACCATGTAGAGAGCTGGCCTCTATCTGTGTACTGGTATCATACCACAACTACAATTAACGCTATTAATTTCAGGAATGATAATGCAATTAACACTGCAATTTGGGAATGATTTACAGGTACAATAAAACTGAGAGATTCTAATTTAATTGCTCCATCATTTACAAAAAAGAAATAAAATGAAAAATTGAGCATTGTACATTAGTAGTTAAACTCATAGGGAATAGTTTCATGCACATTAATACTGTTTATCATTTTACTTTTTTTTTTTTTATACTAGATTTATATATAGGCCTATTTCAACACAGGTGTATGTTCCAGCTGTAATTAATTATACAGGCATTGTTCAGTTGGGGACTGAATTCTTTTAATCTTATTTGCCATAAAATGACATTTATAAATTGATTCCATAGTTTTGGGTTGTATTGTACTGGTAAGAAAGCTAAAAATAAACGTATTTTATTTATTCGAATTAAATCATTTCTATCAATGCATATCAATTTGCATACTAAAAAGAATATATATATAAAAAAAAAACAATTAAAACACTCGCTAAAACGCGAAGGTTGACAGAGTACTGTGTATTCCATTTATACGTGTCTTAAAATTATTATATAATAATGAATAAACAGTGAATGAGATAAAAAATAAACTTCTAATTTGTAAATTTGATTTTCCCCGCAACCATATATTGTATATGCGACTATACATGGATGAATGGACTAACAATTGCACCTTGAAATGCAGTCGGAAAAAGACGTCATTTCATGCTCGGCTTTGGCTCAGACTTTTCTTTCCACTTTTAATAAAAAATCATGCTAATCATGGACATGTAGTAAAACTAGACCCAATATTAATGCCGTGGGAGAGAGCAAATATTTATTATTCTATAACAGGCCAATGCATAAACAAATTCATATTTAAACTGGATGCCGTATGTTTGATTTTGGATAAATTTGAAAGGCTGACTTCTTATAAAATTTACCTGGATGGAAATTTTATAAACGGCGATCACACAGAAATTTATCGTAATTTGCATACGCATGCACATGGATAGGACATTAAGGTACTGTAGGCGCATGAATGAAGAGATTAGCATTGACTTTTGGCAGAAAAGTGCTTGGTGAATTAATTTTAAGAAAGCCCTAAATGCAGCAAAACTGGGCATTAAATGTGACAGTTTGTATATAACACCAGATACGACATGATCAAAAGTTTGCTGCACCAAATCTCGTTAAGTAACACGCATATGAATCAGTTATTACAAATGCATGACTCTTCCTACAAAGGATTATGAAAAATGACCAGAAAAAGTGTAGATCGCAAGGCTTTACTGTATATTCGGTAATGGAAGCTGGATGGAGAGAAACCGAAAAGTATTATGCTTAGGCTACTTGTAACGAGTCGTGTTATTCGTGTTAATTTGCAGTCAGCAGCTGGCATTTGTGTCCATCCTGAAGGATGGACTTTAAAGCATTATGCGAAGTCTTCCGAGTCCAACAGAATTTATTTTCTCGCAGACTCGTCCATCTCTAGACTTACGATGGCATTTTAATAAAGTGAAATTTAATAATATAGCCCAATAAATATATATATGGGGCTTTGGATAACTAAATGAGGAAAAGATAAATATACGTACAATGTCGAGCTTAATACGAAGGACGTAAAACAGAATTGACCCAGTCTATGATTTATATGAACGCAATTAAGGGATATTCATTCAGAAGGATATTTAAAATATACTTTTAAGAAAAACTGAGAGGCTGTTTTTTCGTGTATGGAAATGAAAAAGACTCAGTTTGGATACAATGCGTCTAATGCACAAATCACTGGTACTAGACAGATGGTTGTTTCGACTTGGAACTTTTCTAGCTCCTAGCCACTTTCGTGTGTCTCTTTCAAACCACACAACATGAACTGGGACCTTTATCCTAAATAGGCATGGGAGACGCAAAACTTTTCAAAAATCAATTTTTTTTCCGGAAATATTACATAGCACCCGGAGGCTC
>NW_027326067.1:0-2500 GCF_048594095.1 Paramormyrops kingsleyae
AAGCGAAAGCATTTGCCAAGAATGTTTTCATTAATCAAGAACGAAAGTCGGAGGATCGAAGACGATCAGGTACCGTCGTAGTTCCGACCATAAACGATGCCGACTGGCGATCGGGCGGTGTTATTGCAATGACCCGCCCGGCAGCGACCGGGAAACCAAAGTCTTTGGGTTCTGGGGGGAGTATGGTTGCAAAGCTGAAACTTAAAGGAATTGACGGAAGGGCACCACCAGGAGTGGAGCCTGCGGCTTAATTTGACTCAACACGGGAAACCTCACCCGGCCCGGACACGGAAAGGATTGACAGACTGACCGCTCTTTCTCGATTCTGTGGGTGGTGGTGCATGGCCGTTCTTAGTTGGTGGAGCGATTTGTCTGGTTAATTCCGATAACGAGCGAGACTCAACCATGCTAACTAGTTACGGGACCCGGTGCGGTCGCCGTCCAACTTCTTAGAGGGACAAGTGGCATTCAGCCAAACGAGACGGAGCAATAACAGGTCTGTGATGCCCTTAGATGTCCGGGGCTGCACGCGTGCCACACTGAGTGGAGCAGCGTGTCTGCACCCTTCGCCGAGAGGCGTGGGTAACCCGCTGAACCCCATGCGTGCTGGGGATTGGGGATTGCAATTATTTCCCATGAACGAGGAATTCCCAGTAAGCGCGGGTCATAAGCTTGCGTTGATTAAGTCCCTGCCCTTTGTACACACCGCCCGTCGCTACCTCCGATTGGATGGTTTAGTGAGGTCTTTGGATCGGCCTTGCCGGGGTCGGCGACGGCCCTGCCCGAGCGCTGAGAAGACGATCGAACTTGACTATCTAGAGGAAGTAAAAGTCGTAACAAGGTTTCCGTAGGTGAACCTGCGGAAGGATCATTAACGGCAGACCAGGGCCGCGCGTGCAGTGGGGTATGGGCCGCCCAGCCTTTAACCCCCCGCTCGCCTCCCCCTGCGTCGTGTCTTCCCCGGTGGAGCCCCGGTGGAGGGTGGGGAAAGGGGCAAGGGCGTGCGACGGCGAGCCGGCCGCCCCGGGCGCCTCCCACAACCCCCCCAACACCAAAACCGCTGCTGCCATAGACACGCTCTTGGCGGGTGCTGGCCCCGTTCTGGCGGGCCGAGGCCGGGCCGGGGTAAGGCCGGGCGGGGTCGAGGCCGGACGGGGGTCGTCGTTGTGTGTCAGGGGCCCCTGACCCTGCGTCGCCCGGTCCCTCGCAAACCCCCCGAAAAACTGCCCCAGCCTGTGCCCCGCTGCCCTGCGGCATCGACGGACGGGGCCACCCCGCTCGGGGGTGGGGCGGTAAAATAAAAACGAGGGTCGGCCTCGTCAAACCGGTCCCCACCCCGAACCAGGCCGGGTACCTATCGCCCGAACCACCGTCTCCGGATGGGGGGGTGGCGGTTCAAAGACTAAGCGCGGCGGGTGGGGCCCCCCACCAGGCCGCCGCGAGCGCCCGGCCAACCTATGGAGAGATGCAATATCGTGGTCACGGACTATGGTTGCCTCCGGTGAACGAAAGAAATGTACGACTCTTAGCGGTGGATCACTTGGCTCGTGCGTCGATGAAGAACGCAGCTAGCTGCGATAACTAATGTGAATTGCATGACACATTGATCATCGACACTTCGAACGCACTTTGCGGCCCTGGTTCATCCCGGGGCCACGTCTGTCTGAGGGTCGCGCTGCCATCCCAAACGTCCCCCCCGACCAGAACTGGGTTTTCCGGGGTTGGGACGCATCTGGGGCCGTCGCAGGGAGCACCACGTCTCCCTTCGTCCCCCTAAGTGCAGACGCGTCCGGGCACGGACGGCGCATGAAAAAGGTGTGGGTCTGGTCTCGGCTCCGGGTGCACGCGGCTCGGCCGCAGGGCTCCGGGTCTGCCGTCTGGGGCTGTCGCAGGGAGCACCATGTCTCCCTTCGTCCCCCTAAGTGCAGACACGTCCGGGCACGGACGGCGCATGTGGTCGGGCTCGGCTGCCCGTGGAGTACCAGGGCTCCCTCCCAGCTGTCCGAGTCCCTCCTGCGCAGGGTTTCTCTGGCGGCCCCGGCCAGCCCGCGGCCACCAGGGCCACGTCTCGTCCCGGTGTCACCCCACCGCGTCAGGTCCCGCGCACGCATCCTCGGGAGCCCGAGAAGCCAGCACCGGCCCCCGCCTTCACGGGCGCGTGGGTGGGTGGTTTAGGCCTCGCCCTCTCTCCGCATGCGACCTCAGCTCAGACGTGACAACCCGCTGAATTTAAGCATATTACTAAGCGGAGGAAAAGAAACTAACCAGGATTCCCTCAGTAGCGGCGAGCGAAGAGGGAAGAGCCCAGCGCCGAATCCCCGTCCGTCCCGCGGGCGAGGGAAATGTGGCGTACGGAAGTCCGGCAGTTCCCGGTGTCGGTCGGGGGCCTGAGTCCTTCTGATCGAGGCTCAGCCCGTAGACGGTGTCAGGCCGGTAACGGCCCCCGTCGCGCCGGGGCACGGTCTTCCCGGAGTCGGGTTGCTTGGGAATGCAGCCCAAA